>NW_003804940.1:171185-317707 GCF_000255335.2 Galendromus occidentalis | reverse complement strand
CTCGGAAGTTCGAGAATGTTATCGATGGGAATACCGGCTTTGTTGAGCTGTGCCGAATACGGGATGTCATGCGAGGTGAGGTTGTAGACGATCTGGCAAACATTCCCGTCGAAGACCTCCTCGTCCTCAAATTCGCTCCCATTGTGTCTTGTGAAGTAGAGCGAACGTTTTCTAGGTACAAAAACATCTTCCGCGACAACCGACACCGGTTTCTCTTCGAAAATCTTAAAAAATTCGTTATCGTCGCGTGTAACCAAACTCAGTGAGTAGAATTAGTCGAACTTGACCTTCTTTAAATTGGACAATTAGCGAGAGTTAAATAAAATAGGCCGATGGTTGCGCATATTTTGAAGCATATCCGGTCCTTTTTTTCGATCATAACGCATGCATATTCCAGATTTTTTTACGCATATTTTTCCCATCCCTAGTTATGATTCAGCGAAGCCTCCTGTCCAGTTTTGCCCAAGGGTTTTTCTCCGTCAACTAAATCCGGACTCCGGGAAGCGTCCGTGTCCGAGCAGCGCTTTCCAAATTTCGGATGGAACGGGCACCTTACGATTAGATAGAGGGGAATCACTGCGTCGAGCGAGAAGGATCGGAAGCATCGAGTCATACACGATTCAATGGCCGGAATTAGGTCCTTGTCCAACTTCAGCTCTCGATGCATCTACAAGTTTTGAATCGATAACTCGAGCAAGTCCCCAAGTCCCGAGACATCCTGGAAAATCGCCGCGACCCGCCGGTGGGTTATCTGCCGTCTCTCGCGGAACACTGACTCTAGTCTGATTCTGAACGAATCGACCCTCGTGAGCACGTACTCATTCCGCCACAAAGGATTCCGGAGCCGCGTGGAGAAGTGTCGCCAATCGGTCGGCTCGAGGGGTAAAGGGGCACACGGGAAAATTTCGCGAACATTGCTGTTCTGCGCGCGAATGGAGCATTAGTCTTGCGTGCCAAGCAACTTCCGCTTAAGGAAATCGCCCCCAGCGAGCTATTGATTTGTAGTTCATTTTCGACCAGCTGGTCTTATGGACCTTCGGGTCTGTCGAAGCCACGACCTCCTTCACACAGTTCGTCTACTGGAGAAGAAGTATCCGCCCGCTTGGGATTAATGCTTATGACAATAGAGTCCACATAATGGCTGCCAGGTGGCGCCATATTTATTGCGGGAGCTCCAATTGCCAAAACCATTCTGCCCTCCACCGGCTGACTCCTATGGCTGGCTGACTCGCAGACCGGTCGGCCTATTTCCGCGATGTCGGATAACTGACATTATCTTTATTATTTTCGCAGACATTCAGCTCCTCGCAAAATATCGCAGCGGCTCTCGTGCGGCCTGACACCCGACCTGAACGCCCAGTAGACCCTGGCTCATTTACCGAGAATGGCTGGTTCGGAGGAGAGTAATGAGTAATGAGTAATGACACATTCGATGAGTTTGTAATATTTGAAGCTGCTCTCATCCTTTTTTTATAATCAAGAATTCGGTGATTCCGAACATTCATATAACAAATTCCAAATATCTTAGGTTTCAGCCACAAGTATTTGGGAATTCAAGCTCTCGTGAGCTTGATTGGATAGTTCTCCGTTATTAGGTGGTTGTCATCGAACACGATGACTACATTCACTTCGAATTCAATTTTGAAATTCGAAGTGACTAATGTAGGGCAGGTGAACAGTCTAGGGAAGACCATGTGGATCGGGATGTTCACTCCTCTGCTGACGTCTCCCTCTCCGATTTGGATATTTTGAATCTCAGTTGCTAAAAATCGGATGAAAAACTATTAGACATTAGACCACACAGAGCGTCAACGAGTCGTCGCCCGTCAAGAGATTTCGATTACACCGAAACTACCGAGCGCAGACCTTTTCCGGAAATATTAGGAGTCTAGGCTTCCTCGATTGAAAAACACTTGCGTTCCCACGATACCGCGCCATATGTCAAATAATGCTCGATGACACCATATTATGATCAATAATCAAATTTCATGGAGGGAGCTTCGTGTCTTATGGAATCGGGCGACTAAGCACTTGGACGAGGGAATCGAAATAAGCTTTTAGAGTCATTGAAAAAAGGGATGAATCTCCGGCAGACCTACCGTCTCTAGAGTAGCCTTCAGCACAGCCGCACGTTTCCACTCGGACAAGTTGAAGTTCTATCGATCGGATCTTCGTGTCACAATGCTCCACGCATAGCTAGAAAGATGTGACTCTGATAAGCAAGTTCAGCTCTCAACGGCTGCAGATTCCGATAGGAGCACGACAGCCCGCACTAATGCTGTCTCGAGCAACGGAGTACGACACGGTCTATGAGTCTCTTAGGCTCGGCGGGCTGGGGCACATGGCACATCGGAGCTCTTCCGGACCCTCCTCAGAAGTACGGCTCGGGGAAAGTATGTACATAGATCGATAAACCCCACGACTTCATGGAAACGAAGTGCTCACCACACCACTCAGGGGCTGTGTCATTTTACATTGCGTAGAGTCAATCCTTCCGTGAATCGCAAACGAGGGGACTCTCGAGCGATCCAGGACGTTCTGTAGACTTTCAGGCGAGATATTGATGTTGATAGGTCGATTGTTCGCACGCTCAGCATCATCCTGTGCGAAAAAAATCGATTGGGAATTAATTATCTCGCTTCCCGGATCTCAGGAACTCTCGCACAGCAATCAAGTGTTTTCGTTCTCGCAATCTATGATGATTGAGGAACTCACCGGCTTGTATTCGAGCATGATCTCCTGGGTTTTGGTCACAGTCTTGGAATAGAGTTTGCTGCGCTTCAATTCTGCTCTGATGACATACTGGATATTGATGAAGACCCCATGGTAGGTTTCGAACAGAGGTCTGTTGGCTTTGAGAGACTTCAGGGGAAACTCGAAGGGGAACTGATTGGTGCCGGACGGGAGCTGAAATGAGAATTATATACGTCAATCCCCGATGACATCGATTATTATTCAGATACGGCCTCGATGTGCTCTACAGCTTTGATGAGATTTTGAGGACGTCTCTCATTGGGACGATTTTCTTTCGTGCCAGTATGGGTGTTCCTTTCGCGCTTGACGAGGATCGATTCTTCTCCGAGTATGTTTCAGTAAATACAAGGAGTTTCTCCTGCGCTGAAAGAGAGGCTCCAGGATGGAAGGATTACCTTTCCAGCTTTTAGGACTTCTATCGAACATTGTGTGAGGGGTATCGGTTTCACTGAAGACACTAGGGCTTCGAGGAGTCCAACGCTCTTCGGAGACAGGTCCATCTTGACCACCCCATCGACGACTATCACAAGACCATCGTGCTTCAATTCAGACTGTGATTCCAGTACCAGCAAGCCAGAGACGGTTTCCTGGGAACGAGATAAGCGCCTGATTTCCACGGGAGGGCAGACATTCATATCCGGCGATTCTATCGAGCGGAGTCCTCGACATTTCCAGCGCGATTGATATGACGGTACTCACGTCTTCAACGTATGTTTTATTCGCGCGTTTCAAACGTATGTCTAACGACACCATGGCTAGCTAGCTATGAGCAGGTGACTGAGTATTCTTCACAGGCAGTGAAACGTATCTCCGTCTAGACGTTGCGGTCTCAACTGTCAGTGCGCCAGATCAGCTGATCGGCGACCACACGGATGCAGACACAGTCGCTATAATCGGCTGATGTCTGGGATCTAGAGGGACACCCACGGTACGTTGCATGGACTCTCACGATCAGCGGGATCTCCGACCAAGTATTATGGCGGTTCCGGTCTGCCTCTGCTACGGAGATTCGCGGAATGGCGCGGACCGCCGCACTAGCTCCGGGAACACCTACACTGGGGTCGCGCAACGGAGGAACGCCGCGCTGCCGACGCGAGGGCTATTCTACCATTCCTGTCTAGATCATGAATCGTTCAATTATGCCCCGGTTTGGGCTTAACAAGCCGAGCCCGGTCGTCGCGACGTCAATTTCTCTTCAATAATTCCGCCGATTCTTCGAGGGAATTGTGAGTTGACAGAAGATCCATGAGCTCATCCCACGAGAGACGCAGGACGGGAACGAACCGGGAGCTTTTGGAAGCATTCTTCAACGTGGAACGCAGGAACAGGGCGAAATATTTTGCTCGGAGCTTCCAGCCTGGGAAGCTGTGAGTCGCATCACATGAATCGCCTAGTCACCATGTTCTAAGCCATGAAGCATTCTCGTCACAAGTTACTCCCGAAGGGAGGATAGTGAGACTCTCATTTCAGCGATGCATTCCTCTGCCGTACTGAGCCTAACGGCAGTCTCTGCGTCGAGGCGGCCTCGAGGATCATTGATGGTGAATCGTCGGGTCTAATAAAACAGCGTTATAACGGAAAGATCCCGGAAGAAAATCTTATACAATGGAATCCGATTTCCGGGAATGGAGCTCGCAGTTCCACACACGGATTTTTGAAGGGTCCTTGGCTGAGCGGAGCGGCGGCTGGACGAGTGACGACTCGTAGACCTTATCGGATAAGGAGTCACGAAGGCAAGATTGTATGATAGGTGCTGGCTCTGTGATCTCTCAGTCCTCGAGGCTCTCACCTGTTTCCCTAGTATGCTTCGGTCAGGTGAACGAAACTTTTGCCAACACCTGAATAGGACCACGGTCAGCACTCGTGGCGCATACATGATTTCGCATCTCGGAGACGACTCTTCATAGCTGGCCATCCCAATCAAAGATACCATCGCGAGCTCATGTCTTCCAGCGTTCTCTCTGGGCGAAGATAATGCTGGGTAGGGAGTCACCTAGAACTCAGCCGCCGAGGCTCTGTGGTCCAGCCCTGCCGGAGGCTGTCGGAAAATCGCTCAATCCCTGGCACGGATTTTGCGATCCGGTCACGCTTTTCGATGAAATGATGATGTCGCCAGAGCACACCGTACGATCGGAAGGAGACGATTATCCTTAGCGAATCGCCTGAAGGATCTCCGGTTCTCTTCCGAAGTCGCAGCGAGTTCGGGGTGATTTTTCGATTTCATTGCTACCGATGGAAGTCAAGCGTTGAGTTCCGGCCGTCTAGCTGCGGAGGATTACTCATCTCTCCGTTCCTTGAACTACCGTCGATTCCCGGGAGCGGCACAAGTTCGATCCTCAAAAGAATTTGATGCTGGGAGCTGTGGATCAGGAGCGTGTCGCGAACACGACCGAGTCGACTCAGAAGCTCCTTGAGGAACCTGCGTTAGTCGAGGACCCTCGTCGGAGTCGGAAGCCCTGTCCTTGCAAATTCCCCGCTTTCGCGAGTGGAATCCTCGAACATTAACTTAATTGTATGCAGCCGCGTTGCTGTGGTGACACCGCTTGCGTCGGGGGAATAGATCCTAGGCTCCTCGAGGATTCCCGAGGCCGGCCGAGAAGACTTCTGGCAGTCTTAGGATCAGGGGGATGAAGTTCAGGTACAAGTCGCGATCCAAGATGATGCGATGGCATGTAGGAAACGGTGATATGATTGATTGTCTGGAGCTAGATTAGCCCCAATGGACGCTTGACTTCCACATATACCAATCAGCTTGAAAGAATGAAGAATGAAAAAATCACCACAAAAATCACTCACTTCGAATCGGGAAGAGCAATCGAGATCTGAAAGATGAAGTGCGATATGCTAACAGTAAGCGTTGCCCCCCCCCCCGATCCTTCGGGGCGCTCCGAAGAAATTATGACCCCTACCAAAGCTCGGAACCGGGGCGGAGAATGCCGTCCCGATCAAAGATGGAGCGATTTCCGGAAGGGCTGAACCAAAAAGCGGCGCGGTTCTCATTGACTTCGTACCTAGCGACAGCTGCGCCCGGGAGCACTGCCGGAAGACATGATCTCGTGATGCCATTACAATAATTTGTTCCTGGATCGAGAAATCATCAACTAGGCGTCACTTCGCTCCGGGCGTCAGTGGAGGAAAGTCATCGTTTGAATAGGCGATCTTGTGAGCTCCACAAGGGCAGACCAGAGACAGACTCCCCGCTCTCGTCCCTCGTCATCCGATGAGGATCGTCGATCCTCCATTCCGTCCAATTGATGAGTTCGAAGTTGGAAGTGAGAAACCACCAAGAGTGAAACTCGGGGCGGCCTCGAGGCAGGTACGGCATCCTCGTCCGGACGGCGTTGTGTGTCCTGGGTGGACCTTCACCCGAGAAATGAATGTGAACGACAATCCAGCTCATGCATTGCTCGAGCGATTGAGAGATCTGCGGTTGTGATGCGGAATTCTCCTCCAGAGAATGCATTCGACCAAGATGCCGCTCCTCGGCGGATAAGTGCGCGAATTATCACCGTTTCCTGCCGGACTCAGATACTTCAACGCTCGAAAATGCCGCCTGCGGCAAACCACCGCCACCGATCCGGAAGAAATCTCCGTCGGTGTAGGCGAATTCGAGCACCCGGCAGGTGTCTTGGGATGGCCTTTAGGCGCCGAGCAGCTTCGTCCTGGTCAGACTTCGAGACTATGACTTCGAAAATGATGAAGTCAGGGTTGACAGGCTCGGGAGGTTCCGGAGAATGTTCGAGGGGAATTGTCATCGAGGAATCCGTGAGGAATCACAGCAGTCCCATATTTGAGTCAGGGAGAAACTCTGGCGAGGATTTCGACACATCATATGGATGCATGTGAAACCAAACGAAATACGCTGGCTAACCGATCCTCTCCAATTGATAGAATCAATCTATGGCCCGATGTAACATGTTGGTTCGTGCGTTGAGCTCTGATCGATGAATGATGTCACTGTACTCTCCTCTACCATCTTGATTGGAACTTTCGGAAAGCCCGAAGACGCAAGTTACCCTTCTCCCGAACGCGGTGTCGTTCTGGAAAGACGGGCTACTTTGTACTTCGGACTCAGCCCAGATCTCATCCAAATCAAATTTCCAGGATTCTTTCGTCGCATCGGAGTCGATAAGTATGTTTCGGGGTAGTTGAAAGAGAGACAAAATCTCGAATTATGTCCCTACCCACAAACAGGGTTTCCATCGAGTCCACGATACCCGCTATCCTCTTCGAGGTCTAGTCAGATCCGAAGTCCGCACGCGTTGTTATCGATACGTCGCTCTTGAAGATAGTCCAAGAACGACCGAAAGCACCGGATCACTGCAATTCTTCGCGTGAAGGGGTTCGGTAGACCAGCTTGATCGCACACACCTTGATATGAAGTGTTCGTCCAGGAACAAGTGGTGGACTCAAGAACATTCGTTGCTCGTCGGAGCTGACCCACCCTGTAGATGCACCCATCGATCAAAGGCGAACGACTTTGATTGAAATGAAAAATGAGCGGAATCGAGCGTCATCATATTCCTGGCTCATTCGACGGGACAGTAGATTCCCCCCTGGGGAGCTGCAATGCTTTTTAGGAAGCTCTCTTTGCTGAGTGAGCTAATGGACTCGAAAGCTGTTCGGATTTCCTCCATATGCGGCGGATGGACGAAATTCTAATCCGCGTACGATAAAGTCTCGATCGTAAATCGTAATGGAATTTCGTCGCATGGTGGTGGAAATTGGTCGCAATCGCCTGTCCAATCGCTCTCCAGCAGCGTTAGCAAACGATCGATGAGTTCGATACCATCCTCATAATCAACTCATCGATGATTTAATATTTTGCGATCAGGAGCGTAGAAAATCGAGGACGCGATCCTCCTCGGATAATACCGAGGCAGTGCACCACGGACTTGTTGCTGGTGCCTCGTGAGGGCGCTGAAACTGTCCAGAGCAGAACAAGTGGGAATGTGTCCACGGTGAGATGAGAGTCCGAAGATGTACCGAGCTCTGCATGCTCTGCGGGGTTCCTCAGAAGAGAACGAGATTCGACCCGATCTTGAAACATCCTTCTCTCATGGGAAAACGGGGGAATCAACCTACAGTGACCAAAATTCCGGCATTGAAATCGTCCCAAGCCTGGACAGGACAGTAGCACGCACGCTTTGGAAAGGTGCAGCGAAAGAACTCTTCACGGCTGAGGCGCATTCACCGGTTCCTTGGCCCTTCAGAACTTGCCGTCAGCGTCTCTCCGATTTATTCTGAGCTCAGACTTCCGTTCGACTGCGGCCTCAACCTGCAATGGGAGCCTGAGGTTCCCGGAAACTCCGGGGCAGACCATTCCGAGGGGCATCCCGTGGGTCCTATCCCCGCGGGGTCTGAAAGTTCGCTCCCCTTATGATGAGTCGCGAGCGGAATCGCTGCGGAGCCCATGATTCCACGGTACGCCGAGCACGTCAGTCGCGACATACGCGAGCGCCCCTCGCTCCACCCTCTCCGGAGCCGCTGCTTTTCGCGGGCTGACGTTCTTTCTCCATGCAGTTAGCCGTCTGGGTTGAGTCTTGCTCTGTCCTGTTCACTGCTGTGAGGTCCGTCACCCCCAAAAGTTGTCGCCGATGGTCAGGACCATCACTTGACTTTAGGTGAGCTCTTCTATTTGGGAAACGCGGCTGAAAAATCTGAGGCGCTCGGTGACGTCAACTGGCAAAGCGATTTGCGAGGTTATTCAACTTTAGTGAGTGAGGTTTCGTGGACACCCTGTTCCCTGCGGTGGTTCTGACGACGACGGCAACGTAGACCATCACTGCCGTCGCTACTGTTTGACAGACCGACGGCCCTCAGACTTCCGAAAATCTGCTTCATCTCCATCGATGTGGCTCCTCGAAAGCGTCTTGAGTGGATTCCGCGGAATCCTCAGATGGAGATAAGACTCCTCGGCCAGAGGAAACCAGGACGGAATCTTGAGCGAGCATCACAGACCGCTGACGCATCTGACAGGACCGTCGATCGAGTGTATAATCGAGAGCCACCATTTCAGAGGGAACCTTATAATGTTCCGAATCGTCGAGAAGGATGGAGATACTCACATATTTAGTGTTGTGAGCAAAACGCTGCTCTGCGTCATTCGCGATAATCGGAAAGCTAAGAAGGTATGTTTAGGGGGGAACCGCGTATTCCGCAGCAGAGTGCGAGGGACCGCTTTTCCACGAGACGAGGGTCGATAAGAAGACAACGGGGGGGGGTCGTCGTGAAGACCAGCAGGAAGGGACCTGCGAGGAAATTCCGTGAAATGCGATCTCCGCGATGGTCAAGTACGGGCCCGATGCTGTAACAGGAGGCGTCGACCTTGAAACTTCGACGGCTCCGCTGCGTGAAATTAAGTCTGTCTCTGTTCCTCCTCCTAGAATGGCCTCACGTATGTGGACACCCAGATCGTTTCAGTGCACGATTCCATCCGACGACGAGAAGCCTCGCGCCAGAAAGCCGAGCTGCTGGCCAAGAAAAACGAGTTCCCCATCCATCTGCCTCCGGAAACCGCACCGCTGATCACGAAGAATTATTACATGTCGGGTTTCGGACTCCAAGCGGCGAAATCACGAACGCAACGAGGGCAGACACAAGCGGTTCAGCAACAACAAGAAATTCCAACGAACCGAGATAGCCCGGAAGAAATGACGTCATGTTCGAAATCGTTTCTGGAGGACGTTCCGTTCTCATCTAACCTCGGACGCAGGTTCTTGAGGGACCGTCAGTGCATCACGAATTATTCAGAAGTGAGTACCGAAGTCCATTTTGCTGATGCATCTCTTTCTATACATTGGGATCTTTGGGATCCGAGCGTCGCGTGTCCGACTGACCCCGCCATCGGCTGAATTCCCTGAATGTTAACGCCGCAATTCTTCCTGCAGCTCCCGCGCTATGAGAGGTACATCAATCGGAAGTTCGGGCCTCCCTTGGATTGTATAACATACCCGTACGTCTACAGAGGGTCGGAATACCCGCAGCCGACACCCCTGAGAACCTATTTATTCGGGAAGCGTCCCAAAGGAGAATATGTAACCGTCAAAAGAAAAAGACCCAATCAGCGCTATTCTCGACGATCGTAGTGAGATTGAGTAAATTGAGAATTTATTCACTTCGGTTGCCGCCACGCTACGCTTCGAGCTGCATACTTTGTACAAACGAGAGAAATTCTAGATTCGTATTTATATTCGTAGAGTTCGTAGACCGTGTGGCCAAACATAGTCAATTAATACTTCATCAACTCATCGGAAGCGGGATAATAGGTGCGAAGCACATCGACCCACAGGTACGCGAATGGAGTGGCTGGATCGACGGGCATACTTTTGATGGTTGTGGGAAAGCGGGGGAGAAGTTCTGATCATAGGACTGGGTTAATGTTTATTCTGTTCTCGGGATCCTATGACGCGATTCTCGTCTCGATGTGTTGTTTGCAGAGCAATAGTGTTAAGGAGATTCTTGCCCGTTTCCAGAGGTCTTCCATGCCGGAGCTTTCCCACGTAGTTCGACAATCGTCTATCTGTATTTCTTCCTCCCCAAACGTTAGAGTGGTTAAGAATGTTGATGGCACCTGTGACTTGGCACTCGGAATTGCTGTGCATAAATATGTGTATATGAACGGACTCAACTACATCGCAACATCAGCTCTTATGCTATCATGAATACTCGATCACGAAATGTACATAAACTGTGACAAGATAGTTTCCAACCGTGTTCAGCGCAGCGGCGCGGCGCAAAGCCACCACAATGACGACAAAGACACATGGACGAAAATTAAAACACTAGATCAGACGTAAATTAAGACAATAAAGTTCGGGTTGTCTTTATTTCCATCGTGATTAATTCAGTAACAACCTATCGTCCAGGGCGACGGCGAGAATCACATATATATATGTATGTAGCGCTCTATGGCAGGTGGATGATAAATTCGGTCGCTGGAATCATCAGAGCACTGCTCCCGTATTGAGCAAATAAGGCTCCCCGGCCAAACACGAAGCTTTGATTCATGCACTTGGTCAGGGCAGAGGCGATTATCATGATTTCAGAGTGACTTTGACCCTGCTCCACGAGTTGTTCAAAACGCCTCTGAGGTTCCAGAGGGGCTCGACTGTGTCCGGTTGCGAGTTGTAGGAAGCATCGACAGCTTTGGATACCAGCTCGACTTCTTTCTGCCCGGGCTTCACTGGAACTCTCGCCTGTGGGTTCGAATGATTTCACAATTATTCCTTCGATTCCGAAGAATTCTTATCGCGCCATTCTTTATCGGGCTCCAAGGAAGTCGATGCAGACCTGCCAGATCGTCCAAGACCATGTCCTGAAGTGGTGAGTATTCTTCTCCTGCTCAACTAGCTCAGCTTCACACCAAGTTTTCCCGCCATCGGCCGACACGTCAACCTGCAAATCGAGAATTAAAACGGGACAGAAATTAGGACGGTAGGTATCCGGATGAAATTCCTCTACCCACCCGAATAGCTCGGGGAGCTTCTCCACAATTGTTCCGATGGGAACTCACCCTGACGATTTTGCGACCGCCGCCAGACCAAGCGTAGCCTCTCAGGAAGACTTTCCCATCTACGATGGGAACCTCACTTCCATCGGCCGGATCGCATATCGAAGAAACAACTGGCAGCTCTTCGATCGCCGGAGCTTTCTTGAAGTCCACGGTGTCCCAATCCACGCTGGGGCAGAAACCTTTATAATCGTTTTGTTGCCAGTGCGAGTCCGACTCGATCTCCGAGAGGACGATTCTTCCCAACCATTTGACGTTGCGAGCACCGACAACCCCGGGGACGATTGCGCGGACCGGGTAACCGTGATCTCTCGGGAGAGTCTCTCCGTTCATTTCGTACGCCAGAATTACGTCATTGCCCGGGTTTAGAGCCTGAAATTTGAGGCCATGATTCGTTTGCTGAACAAGCGGTCCGCTTTTTGAGCGAGCACACCGCGTGTCATAAAATAACACAACAAGATGAGAAAATCTGACCCGTCTCGCAGTCACGGAAGCGCCATACGGTTTCCCCGTCGGATCGAGATCCAGGCCGTCGAATATGACGTGTTGGATGCGAGGGTCATTGCAGTCGACCCTAAGGTATGCCAAAACATCTGTGAGACGTGCTCCCGACCACGTGGCGTTTCCTATCGCCGCCGCGCCCCAATCCAATCCTTTCACCTTCTTGATCTGGAATCAGCGGATGGACGGGGAAAACGTTTTGAGCATTTCACTCGAATACTCGGAGACTCATCTCCCCCAGGAACGGGACTCAAAGAGCGTGCGACGTTGTTTCAGGCTTCGTGCTCACACCTTGTTTTGCTCCGAGCGCCTATTCCCCGCGCATTGGAGGGCCGCCGTTATGGTGACCTTAGGGAATTTGGTCTTGAGATCCTCAAGGGTGAGCGTTTTGGTTCCCTCAATGCCGATACCCTCAACTTCTAAAGCGTACTCCGCCGGTGAGGGATCGGGGACTGGCAGGTGATGTCTCACGTAGAAGAGAGAACTGCGAGAAGGAGATGTCTGATTAAAAAATTCCATCTGGACATGCCCGTGTTGTGGGAAGTCTTCGTACAACTTGCGTCTGCACCTCCGGAAAACACCGTATAATATGGACTTACTTCGGTGTCAGAAATCTTTCCGCTAGAATTTTCAGGGGTGGCTCCGCGTTGAAGGGCTTCAAAGATGCAGGCTTGAGAGCAGGATGTCTCACAGGATCGTTTGCGTATGGATCCTCAGTATTTTTCAGAGCGTCCCCCGAATCGGCGAGGTTACCTATCCTGTACTCCTCGAGCATGTCCAAGATCTGGGGAGATCTTCGTAATCAGTTGAACGACCCTCGCGACTGAGTTTTAGGAATGAGAGCCAGGGATCAGCGATCGGGAAAGATATCTTACGATAGACTCTGTTGTTCACTCACCTCAGGCTTCTTGTGCACTCCATAGATCTGCCAGAAAGGCTCGATAGAGCCCCCGGCACCCAGGAGAATGTTTTCGCCCCCGGGATGTTTCTCAACGAAATCAGTGATATCATAGACCCCTTGCCGATAAGTGACCCAGATACGCTTCTCCTTGGTGTCATGCTTCGAAACCTCTGTCGCATCGTATTCCTTATAACCGAAGACCCTATCGCCGGGGACCCCTTTCGGTTGAGTCGCCGCTGGATAAACATGGATTGATCTTGCTCAATCAGCAACCGAGATGCTTAGTCTGGCCTTGGGGTAGGACATGGGAGCACCAATATCTTACCCTGTAGAGCTCCTCTTCTCTGCGCATAGTATAATCCTCCACCGATAGCCGCAGCGGAGAGACCGAGGAGCCACGGATGTTGACGTTTCCTATCTTCTTCATGACGTCGCCGATGCCGCGAACGACTCTTCGTCACAACCGTAAATGCCGAGAGTCTGTGGATCGAGTAGAGTTTGAGGAGAAGTTCACGCACAGAGAGCCCGAGAAGGTGCTGACATTGCTGTTCCGCTCACAACGAAGCACTGGGTAGGCCGGGCGAGCTCACGGTCGAGAAGAAAACACTTCACGTACAGAAAGAGGAGCGATCTTCGATTTCCTCGCACGAATCGTCGCACCTCACCCCGTCGCTCAAGGATCAAAACCGTCACCTGTCAGAGCGACTTCCCTAACTCACCTGCGAACTTGTTGATTCGCGAGCCAAGCCCTCTCCGCTGAAAGTCTGCTTAACCACATAGCTGATAGAGCTGGAGGAAGAGGACAACATGATATTGTTCAATCGCTTCTTGGCGGCTGACTGACGGACGTCTTGAGGGAAGAGCAGACTGTGGAGGCGAGCGCGTGATTCGAAATCCTTCCATCTGACGAAGCTTCAGTGTGACATTGGACGGGTGTAATTCTCCGTAACGGAAGTTGACAGCGCTGATCTTGAAAATTCGGGGAAATGCCGCGATATTTCGCTACGAAGTCTCCAATCGCTTCTTGAGTGACCAAAGGCTACGAAGCGACCTTCCGAACCCCATGGACTCCATGGGATCTGAGGATCCCGCAGTGCAATCCCCGACCCTCCCGGCATGAGTGAGATGGGGCATTCGGGCTTGATATAGAGAATAGACTTCGCGACGTTCCACCGTATGCGACTCATCGTCAGATGATGAGCAGAGAGCGGGCCATATCCACTCAACGGGAAAGGGAACCGAGTCCAAGGCTCAAGCATTCCCCGGAGTGTTTTGACTCGCACTTTCGTCACCCTCAGCAGCTGGATTTCCCCGAGCGTCCTTGAGACTCCTCCTGGGAAAATAAGAGTGATGAACATCATGAGAGATCCGCCCAAGGTATACAAGCGCTAGTCGCGACTCGCGACTACACCACATCCGAATTTTGAAATGACCGCCTTGGAGACAAACACATCTGACTCCCGGGTATAATCCGACCCGGTCGCGTTCGTTTCTACTCAGCGAGGCTTACTTCTTCTTCGGGAGTGTTGATCCGACTGAACGAAAACTTATATCTCAAAATGTCAGGGAATGCAACGGCAGCTTTGGCTGTGAGTGGAACTCGTTCCACTGGAGAACCAGTGCGGACGCAGAACGGTGAGTTTCCAGAGTGAATATTTAGGATTCTATCTCGACAGGGCACGTGCGCTTACCCGCGTCATGTGGAACCGCGCCTTGCCTTTTCAATTTCATCAGTCTTCAAAACCACTCCGAGGCTCTGGCATTGCGCCACAATCGAGGGGTACCCTTCTAGATCTTTCCTCGGTCTCTCCGATACAGCCGAACATTCCGACTGTTGACTCAGATAGAAAATAATGAAATACCCATATAAGGATTTACGGGACGGGGAGCCATGGGCCGGACGCGAGAGTCGGCCTTTTTCGGCATTCGCTACGTCTCTGCTCCATCGAGAATGGTTTGTTGAGCCTGAGAAATTGAGGAAGAAGTCGTTGATTCCTTTGTGTCGTCTAGCGATCAGAGAACGATGACGCGTGTCAAACGACTTGCCAAATTTTCCCATGGAGATAGAAGAGTCTCGATTCAAGCGGATTTTCATCGAATGTTTCCTTCAAAGCGAGAAACTAAGCTGATGGAGTCATTAGTCTCGGGTCATCTAATTCGATACCGGATCGGGGATCATGGGTGCTGCATCTCAACTCGACTCTAGGATTGGATTCGATTTTCTCTTGCAGTCATGGCGGCGGCATCCATCGCTAACATCGTCAAAAGTTCCCTCGGACCTGTCGGGCTCGACAAGATGCTCGTCGACGATATCGGAGTAAGTGCTCGCGGCGAACGGGGATCCTACCCGGGGAGCCGTCACGATCCCGGCGTATATCGATTTCTTTCGCTCGCCCTGAAAGGTTCCTCGCCTCAATTCCTTAAATTCTCCCCCCTCAGGACGTCACCATCACAAACGACGGAGCCACGATCCTCAAACTCTTAGAAGTCGAGCATCCCGCAGCGAAGGTTCTTTGCGAGCTCGCCGAACTACAGGATCAGGAAGTCGGTGACGGAACCACATCGGTTGTCATCATTGCCGCCGAGCTGCTGAAAAACGCCGATGAGCTCGTCAAACAGAAAATCCACCCCACCACCATCATTTCTGGATACCGGCTCGCTTGCAAGGAAGCTTGCAGATACATCCAGGAGAACTTGACCACAACCATCGAGGAGGCGGGGCCCGAATGCCTCCTGAATGTCGCGAGAACTTCTATGTCTTCGAAAATTATCGGTCCCGACTCGGAATTCTTCGCCAAGTTGATCGTCGAGGCTGCGCAAGCCGTCAAGATCTCCGATGGCAAGGGCGGTTTCAAGTATCCCATCAAGGCGGTCAACGTGTTGAAAGCCCACGGAGCTTCAGTTCGAGAATCGGTTCTTGTCCACGGATACGCACTCAACTGTACGATCGCTTCGCAGGCCATGCCCAAGATCGTGAACAACGCTCGCATCGCCTGTTTGGACTTCTCGCTCCAAAAAGCCAAGATGGCCATGGGAATTCAGGTGCTCGTCAGTGAACCCGAGAAGCTCGAGGCGATCCGCCAACGTGAGATGGACATCACGAAGGAGCGCATCACGAAAATTCTCTCCGCGGGAGCGAATGTCGTTCTCACCACGGGTGGAATCGACGATCTCTGCTTGAAGTACTTCGTCGAAGCGGGAGCCATGGCTGTGCGGCGCTGCAAGAAACAGGATCTCAGACGCATCGCCAAAGCGACGGGCGCGCAGCTGTTGGTGAATCTCTCGAATCTCGAGGGTGAGGAAACTTTCGAGGCGTCCATGCTGGGCGAAGCAGAGACCGTCGCTCAGGAAAGAGTCAGCGACGAACAGCTGATCCTCATCAAGAAGCCGAAAGTGCACTCGGCCGCCTCCATCATCGTGAGGGGCGCGAACGATATCATGGTTGATGAGATCGAACGATCGGTGCACGACGCTCTCTGTGCCGTGAAACGTGTCCTCGAATCGAAGAGTGTTGTTGCCGGTGGAGGAGCCGTCGAAGCGGCCCTCTCGATCTATCTCGAGGGCTACGCGACTCTCCTCAGCTCTCGGGAACAACTCGCTGTCGCTGAATTCGCGCGATCGCTGCTCGTCATTCCGAAAACGCTTGCCGTGAACGCCGCCAAAGACGCTACGGATCTCGTCGCCAAACTGAGAGCTTACCACAACTCGTCTCAAACCAACGACGACCACGTCAGTTTCAAGTGGAGCGGACTGGACCTCATCGAGGGTGTCGTTCGCGATAATCGCCAAGCGGGAGTTCTCGAGCCGACCATGAGCAAGGTGAAGTCGTTGAAGTTCGCCACCGAAGCCGCGATTACGATTCTCCGAATCGATGACCTCATCAAGCTGAATCCTAGCGACAAACGAATGGACGAGGATGACTGCCGTTGAGCTACGTGCTTGCCGTCGTTATCGAACTAGCGGCCGATGTATTTATTTAAAATGATTTCCATCGCTGCTGGAGTATACTCTACCCAATGAATACAATAAAAGCACTTCCGCCTTGGGCCGTCTTCGAAGTCTATTCTCCGAACTCTCGAGTTTCCTCGTTGAACTTCTATTCAGGTGGAGTCCTGTCCAGTCCGATTGTTCCTCATCGTGCCTTTGAATCAGGCATGCTCCGAGGATCTCCCAAGGCATACATGAGCGCAACTCCTCGAATAATCGTCTTCGGAATCTCCATACTAGAGAACGCCGATATGGGTCATGATAGTCATTTGCATTTATTGGAAACATCACAGAGTGTACAATTTAGTTTAGCAGACGTTGGTGAGCCCTTGCATTTCAACATCGGTGTCCTAAGTCATCACGTATCGTTATGGTACAAATTAGCAATTTCAAAACTTCGTGACAACTATAAATACCCTGCGATCAAAGGCGAGTCACCGTTGCAAGTCCACGCGCCCCCCAACCATGAGCTGATAATATTTTTGCTTGTTTCACAAATTGCCAACAAACTGTAGGTGCCTCATGATGTGTGCTCATGCCGTGCTCGCGATCTGCTCAGAGGATTTCTTCGGTCGAATCGGGATAGAAAAGGAGCGAGGAGAAAAATGAAAAAAGGGGAAAATTTGAAGATTCAACGAACCAAGACTAAGGAACGATGGAGTCTTCTGGAAATGAACCGAAAGGTAAAGAATGGTAGAATGCGAATCTTCCTCCAATAACCACCAGTGATAGAGTCAGACTCGGGATCCTGCCTTCTCGAACAGCGTTCTTTCCCGCGAACCATGGCGGATCGGAGCGTGGACGAGAAGGAATGGAAAAAAATGAGAAGCAAGGGTGAGGCTTAATGCCTCGAAAATCGACCACCGAAATCCTGGGATGCGACACTACAGAGCACAACGTCAAAACGTTCCGGTCACACAAAAAATATTAACTTTTGTAGATATTATTCGGAGTTAGAAACGTCCGCTAGAACGAGTTCTAGTCAGGAGCAATTATCGTATAAGAGTTTGATTTTTTCCGAGAAAATCGCAGTCATGTTTTTGTCCAGACCCGCAGAGGTCTCGGTCGAGTACCAGCCATTGCTGGGACGACCTCAGCATCATGGACCTGATGCCCCGGCCAATTCGGAGTGCTAATTGCTGGGCTTGGCTTTGCGAGCCATGGGGCAGTACTTGATTGTATGAGCAAAATCGCCGCCCCCGTTGTTGCAGATCGGGCAGTTGTATTCACGCAGAACTGGACACGTTACTTTGCCGTCGTCCGAACGCAGAGAGTGACTCTGATACACCTCTGGCGGATCTCCGTTCGTTTGGCAGAATCGGCAGAAGCCTAGTTGCGAAGTCGACACCGGTATCAAGCGAGGTTTCATTTCTTCTTTCACCTGGGGAGACAGGAAATGAGCCTATCGACTTCGGGATATTCCAACTGAGATTCCCCTACGCTCGATGAGCGACTAAATATGGGAACCGGCCGCACGCGACAGCGTATCGATCAGATAATCATCAGTAATAACTAAATCATGATTCATAATGAATGACAGAAGCTAATTTCGTCAGTCTCCATTACCTTGATGAATGTCTCTTCGTTGCAACAAGTGCATATAAGCCTTATCTTTGGAGTCATGCAGCACGCGGACAAAGTGACCGTGAATGTCTTCGCGGGCTTCGGTTTCTTGTGTTTCATCGGGCGTGGGTTCTTTTGAACCACTGCACTCCACGTCGTGGAGGGCGAATGTTGTGAGTTCACCGACTCTGTCGAGCCAGCAGATGAAAGGGAACCAGCTGGAAATCCACGACACCGAGCAATTGGACTACCCCATGAAGCACGTAAAGCCTCGGTAAGCCATATAAGTCGAGCAGGTGATTTTCATCCATTACTCGAGAAAAAAGGTCGCTGTATTGGCGCTATTGAGCGGTGAAGTCTCTCTGGTATTCCGGTGATCGCTAAGATTGTCAGCTCATTCAAGCCGGGAGCGTTGTGTTCAAGACTCACTTTTCCTATTTGTTGTGTTCGACAAGAAGGAACTCGATTGTTCGGTCAGCTTGCTCAGTTCTCCGGTCTGCATGCTGGCACGGAACTTGTGCAAGGGATCGTCGCTCCTTTGGGGAGACCATGACGGTAGTTCACCTTGCGACGCGTTACTCGAATGTCCTACCAATATGAAGAGAAGGAATGAGCGGAAACGACGATGAGGGCCGCCTCTCTAGCGGAGCTGGGATCTGGGAGTGCCCGAGAATCTCAGCGTTATTACCCATGAGCCTCCCGTTGGGATAAAATGCTCAAGCGGTATAATTACGGGAGCTCTAGTGATTTCCGACGTGTCAGACGAACAATACTCGAGCTCGCTCGCGTGGCTGGAATCGGCGAGACTCACGAGAGAGCGGGGAATAGCCCGTGGACTCGAACAGATCGTTCGGAATATGTGATCTGAGATTCCGGCGGCGGCGTGAATATATTCATCGCTCACGTGGAGAATTTTTTTCCCTTGAGATCTGCTCAAGGAAGCGATATGGTGAGCTTCCGCGGCTGAATAAACTCTATCGAAGCAAATACAGATGTCCCCGCTCCGAGTACCGATTGCTCCGAGGAACCGTCAGCTTTTCCCGTTTGAGTTCAGGGAAAAACAAGAATCCTCAACCATAATTTCGGGGAATTCGGAAGGGGAGGAGAGTATCCGGCATGACATGACTACCCGTCTTACAATGAGAATCGGAGACGGGCTCAGGATATTCCCGATAAGCTACATCATCCAGGTGATGAAAGCATATAGCAGCGGGAACTCATTCCCCGGGGCTGCTTTGGGAAAGCGATTTTTTGCCGGGTCGAAGGCATCATCCGGGGCTGTTTCGAGCTAGACTGTTGCCATTGTATCGAAGGGGTATCCTACCTGGGATAGCTCGAATCTATGGCAAGCTCTAGAATCGAAGAAGAGTCGCCCCGCACTTTGAAAGGAGTCAACGGGAAGCCCGAGAATACCGAGTGAGCTTCCCCGCACGTGTTCCCGACTGGGGATGTCGATGAAATTCTCCTCAGACGGTTTAAACTCACCACTCGGAGCGAAGCTGAAGCTGTAACCTTGGTTGAAGCTTATTGCCGGCGAAAGATTTCTGCGGTCTTCGCTCCATGGATCCGATGCGAAGGGATCCTCGCAGTGATCTGGAATAGCCCAATGCTCAGTGAGACCCGGTGGCGATTTGTCAGAATCCTTCGTGTCAGTCGAAGTGCCGGCGAGAGCGGCTGCCGCATTCGGATGCCATGGGTCCCGCTCGGTCAGGGCGCTAAACGGCCACATTATTCAATATTACCGCTCAACCTGTGGAGCTTATTCGACTTATACACGTCTTCGAATCATGTCCTCCTTGGCGGCTGCCATGGAAACCTTCACGGTGTGCCCTCGCCCGCCGAGCGGCCTATCGAAAGCAAAGACTCACCTCTAGGCCAAGATAGCGATAGAGAGCTCAGCGCGATATCCTGGAGCCCACTTTGTAACATCTGCATTCTGCGACGATCGGGACCACCGAGATTGTCTACCAAACACAAAATTGATTTTCAAACAATGACTACCGATTAGAATTTGGATAGCAATCTCAGACTCGCTCGGAAGGCCAACAACGAATGACTTTGCCAGACTCTCGCTTGCAGGCGTAGAGCTTTCACTTGGAACGTTCTCGTGACAACTACTTCGGACGTGCAACTTCGCGATCCATTTGATGCGCCTGTTCGACAAGTGCTCTCCCCATGCCGATCGGGATCCAGCCGTAGCTGAACAACTACTTATTCCGGTTTTGATTTCCCGTCGAAATATATTCTCTCGAGAGAAACCCTAGCTAAGGATCAGAGCAGATTATGCATCGGAAGCTGGAATGCTGCGAATGATGATGTCCCACGATCAAGACGACGGGAAGGACGCATCCTCGCAGAATCGACGCTCCTTCTTGGAGCATCTGTGCAGTTCTCTGCATCGGTCGCCGCGAGGGATGTCATGTGCCGTTTCCGGATCCAATGAGTGAGGATTGATCCGAGGAATGTGGCTCTCTTAGGTGCTCTTTGGGCTCATTTTCGAGGCTGATTTCCACACGACCCAACGGGTCTAGGCCTGGGTTTCGGGCTTGGGGGAATCAGGAAGTGAGGATCTCAGATTCAGTTTACCTTCGGAGAGGTCGGAAATTCGGCCCAGGCTGTGATAATGTCAACGAGGTCGTGAGTCGTGACTACCGAAAGGTGTGTCCCTGGCACAGAAACTGATACTGTGATGAGGTCGAATCAAAAGGCTCACATGAGAGTTGCGGGATAGGCCCTTCCGAGCGAGGACTGAGAGAGATGTTGGTGTACGATGAAAATCAAGTATACATGGTGGGGCAGTATAAATTCCCCATTTTGAATGATCCCCATGAAATACGAACCAAGGCGGCTAGCGGAATTCTGCTTGCAGTGGAATGACCACGAGGACTTGCAGTTTCAGAAAAAAATCCTCTGGTCCGAGGCTCCTAACCAGGTGGCCGTTCAAAGTTGACTTTTTGAGGTTCTGTTAACGTCATTCTCATAAAGCTCGGTATTGATTTCTGTGGGAAAACCCATTTTCCTCGTTTTCCCGCTTATTCTTGTTCTCCAGCTTGGAGACATCGGACCAAATGAATGTTTTCCTGAGAGGGCGAGTCCTCCTAAACATTTTGCCGCAAACAGGACTTCGCTAGCCCTCATGGTTCGGATTTCATGAGCAAAACGAAATGGGGAGAATATACTGCCCCACCTTGTACTTCTTTGCCCCCGGTTGGGTCGAAATACACCGAATCCAACCGAAGAGGACAATTCTCCTTCCGATTTTTTCCCTGCGGAATCATCCACGTCAGTGCATTAGCATGGGCGAGCCGCCTATATTTCGCCGAGCAATAGCGGGCTCCCTCTCGAGTATGATGACTCTCTGAGACGGGGCAAATATTACTTCGGCAAGCTTCGCCAAGCCCAGCGTCGTAGTTCGAGATGGCATTGAATAGATCCGCTCGATTGCTGAGATACATTTGACTGCTAGAACAGAATGCTAACGTGTAATAATGCGAACAAGGTCAATAGAGCTATCGATGGAGTGCCATAGGATTTTTAGCATCGCAAACCACGATTGAGTGAGCTGACAGCAGGTGTGGAATGCATCCGGGGGAAGGAGGGGAGCTTGTGCGGTGGAAATCGATTTCGGTCCATCAGGAGTTCGCGCCCATTGTCTGTGGAACGGAGTGATCCACTTTCGTTTCTAAAAATATGAATACGGAGGGGAACTCTGTACAAAATCTTTATTCTTGACTTGAGTGAATCCAAATACGAAAACCTCTATTTGTATACGGAGGCGAAGTAAAAAACTAGAGTAATCCGTCAAATACATTCTGAAATTCCAAAGCTTTCCCCCTTCTTTGCTCAAGGCGTCAGGGTAGTGAGCTCGAAGTCATTATTCTCACGCAGAGTTCTCTTGAAAGCCCGAGAGCACTTACGGAGCCCCAATTCACACCGACGGATTTCGCGAGCGTCCAGCAACGCCGTGTCGGTCGAGTTTCGTACGAAGATCGCGCACGTTGCTCCGCCTCCGCCGATAGTGTCGATGTTGGTGATCACTGAAGCACGGATGGTAATGTCAATGATAAGTCCGAAGACTTTTCGAATGGAAGCGTCTGACTAACTCCTTTTGAAACCACGATTCTCGCCGGGTATGATTTACCTCCGTCGACGGTGTTAGACCCTCCGAACCTCACTCTCGCTACCATGCACTGGTTCGTTTGACTATGCGTCGGGATGAACGTCAGGCTGATCGGGGTCGCCGGAACAGCTGTATTGTTGTTCGTGGTATTCTCGACTGGCACTGGAGATATGATGACCGAGTCCAGATCGTAGGCTCGGTTTTTGTAGATTCTGGGATTGGGAGAACAATCGGTGAGGCTTGAAGGTTTGCATGTGGCAGATATCACTCGCCGGAAAGGGCGTCATGATGAGCCTGCCGACTCGGGCTCCCCGGAGGACACCGGGCCGGCCGGCGGAAAGATGTGAAGGTATACGATCTTTCCTCAGCGTCTCTCTGTCGCTCGAATCAAACTCCGCTCACCCATGTCTCCGGTTTAGTTGACTGCCCCGGAAAGCTCCGACTGTGGCCAATCCTAAAATTGGATCCTGACCATTTCCGAAGTTCAAGAGGACCGCTCTCTGGTTCGCCGAGAGGCTGACACTGGTCGGTGCAATGGACAAGTTCGGATTCACCGCTAATGTATTCGCCTCGTAAATTCTCCAACCGCTCCGCGCAGACAGAAACTAGAGTGGATACACGATTTAGGGAGATGAAGTCCATGGCTTCGCAGCCTGGCCATAAGATTGAGGAGCCAACTTTTCAGTATTTCTTCTCGGAGCCCGATACACTCACCGTTATGGCTGGGTTACGCGATAATTCACCGAGTCCATCAGTAGCTCTGATCACCAAGAATGCGACTAGAATGAATCGGAACATTGCGATTAGTGAGCTGGGCTCGGATGAGCAACGCTGGTTTTTATTCGACCTGACAGATATTTGTCAGGGTGGTGTTGCGACAACACGCGATTCTGCGCCTCGAACCTAGCGGGTATGAATCCGATATATTTATTCCTAGGATTATCATATTCATTGCATCCTTGTGCGACATCTCCAACGCATGGAGCCTGCGCCGGTAAATTGATAAATGTTCCGGGCGTCTGAAAACAATGCTACACCACAATAGCTAAATGTAACTAATCGCGATGTATGACTATCCCGGCCGACATCTCCCTCACGTCCGACAAAGCCTTGCAACGACGTTTGAATTGCCTCCCCGTTCTCGCTCTTGTTGGACACTTCTACAAAGTCATTATTGAAATTGAGGTTCAACTTGCCTGTGATTCGTGATGTTCTCGCCCAGTGTCCCCGGGTCTCCCAGTGTTTCCGTTCCGTCCGGATGCCAAGGCTGCCGAAGCTCAAATTGCATGTTCCGCAGGTTGAACCTCGGACGAATGCCCACAAGAGTGAAAGTCCTGGGAATTCTGTCCCTCCGGGGATTTCAGATACCCGCCCCCGCAAATCAGTGGGTGATGGTCAAGCCGGTCCGCGGAGCTATAAATATGTCGTCGAGTCCGCCTCAGTCCAAAGCTCACTGCGAACACCCTTTGAGAAAATGCTGAAAGCTCTGCTGGTCTCGTTCCTGCTCCTCGCTGTTTGCGTGGGTCCAATCGTGGGCTCGCAAGGCACGTCTCAACAAGACTCACAGCGTCCTTATCCGAATTATGGGCCTGATCATTACGAGTTTCTTCATTACCATCCTTACCCGTACGGACATCCTCACCCTCCAGAATACTTCGCTCATCCGCCCGGATATCCGTACCCGAGACCCGGCGGTGCCTACGCTTACAACCGCTGAGTACTAAAACTGATTCCATCTCGAATAAATAAAGTGTTGCGATTGAAACCAAGACTCGATATCTTAACTCTGCAGCTCCGAGCTGGAGCATCGCACGTAATGATCTGGAGGGGAACGATTCCCATCGAAGTCTGGCTCGATATTCCATTTCTCAGGTGGTCGATTTTCTTTGACCTGCCGGTCCAAAGTGGCACTGGTAGCAGGGATATCTGCGGACTGAGCAATTGTCTCGTTGTACGCTTTCCAGAAGGCTCAGCTGTGAAGCTTCGATTCTGGAAGACGTCGATGGAATCGTCTCCTAAAGCTCCTGCAGAAAAATGAGCGAACAAGATTCCCGAGTCCGAGATCGGCACGCTAGATGCGCTCGACGGAAAACATGGTATCGATTCGAAGTCTGGTCTGCGATCTCTAAGAGGAATTCCCCCCCCTCGCAATAGGGTCGGCTCTGAGCTGAATGGAAGTTTCTAGGTTTCGGATCCATCCTGGGATCGGAGATTTTTCATTCGGTCTAGTACCATCTACCAGGATTTCATTCAGCTGACGGGACTAGACAAATATTGTTCTTCGATTGCATGGATTCAAATTCCCTGAAGCTCCGCGCGTTCAGCCCTCATTCCCCCGGGCGAGCATGGTAGGGAAAATGAAGCCAATATTCAAAGCCAGGGCAAACTTTTTTTCTCATACGAAGCTGAAGTTCGCCGACCGGAATGCGACTTCGCCTTCGGTGTTTATGTTGAAGGTTCCCCGTGGATCCCATGAGACGTTCTGGAGCGGGAACGAGGTTGAGAGGAACGTGGCGAGTCCCGGATCTCAGTGAAGGAGCGAAGTTTGAAATATAGAGTGTTAATGAAGAAGCCGCGCGAGGCTTCGGGAACTATTTTCTAAGCTTTCGAGGGCCAAATGCATCAACTCTGAAGTTTGTTGAATTCCGCATCGTACTCGAAAGGCCTCTCTCGAAGAGGTCGAATAGAGTGGCGGTGGATGAGCGGAGAGAAGTCGAAGCTGAGCTCTGCGTATTCTGGATCATGAAAAGCTTCGGCTTCGGGAATTCATGCTAGCGGCGTCAGTGTCGATCAACAATCTTACGTATAAACTCTCGCTCGACTGGAATGCTTCCGGGCGATTTCTCGAGCTCGGTATTAGAAACATGAAAAGAAATGCTAGTGCCAATTGAAATCTCTAGTCCCAACAAATAAAAAATCCACAGAAATTCCCATGGTATAAAGCGATCCCTATTTGACTTTCCGAGCAAGCGGAGAACCGTCTGTCTTCGTTATCCGCGGGGGCGTCGGCGGCGCTTTGGTTCTCGAGCCCGGCTCATGTGATTCTGAGAAGATGATGATAGCCTCTGGGAGTTTCCGGGGGCCGGACTCCGGAGCCGTCCGAATGTTTGTATGGCGACCAAAATAATGGTTTCTGAGCTTTGTCCCGCACTGCTCCAAAACCTTGCAACCTGGACGAGCATAGACAGTGACTTCATTCAAAGTTGTTGCCTTTGACCTTCGGAGCCCTCCGCCTCCTTCTGCGATGGAGCGGAATGCAACGCATTCCCACAGTAGTTCGATAGGATTTTCTGAGCGCCGGTGAGAGAGTTCTGAGGCTTCCCTCGGATAGGATCAGAATCGGCTCCCGTGAATCTGATCTGTCGGGAAGGAATTCGTAGAAGCCATCCCAGAGGTTGCGCTCGAGCCGAGAGCCGGCACTAGTTTTGAGAGAAATTCGGAGCCAGAGGGCTGTAGAATAGGACACATGCTCAGGTGTTCCGGTAATAGAGAGAACCGCAAGTCATTTGTCCGTAGCGGGTCTCTATTCGGCTATCGAATAACGGGAGGAGCCAAGAGCCAAGGACGGATTCAGGAGAAAACATGAACAGACTCTCGGGCCAGGAGGGATGTTGTCGAAGGGAATGAGTAGACGGGACGAACGAGATGGACGGGCCGGGTGAATGCTTGGGTTCTGATGCGAAATGGGTCGGAAGTCTCTTCGACTCATGAGGCAAGAGTATTGAGTTATGAGGGGTCGGATTGCGATTGGGACTGAGAATCCCCTTCGTCAATGTCAATCATTTCAACAGCCACTCTGATGGTGGAACCGATGGCTGAATAATTCTTCAAGAGTTTCTTGTGATAACATGTGCGAAGAGTCGCTCCTCATGTTATCGATACGTTTCAAGGATTCGATTATTTTTCCGATAATCATTCAGGGCTCGAAATCGTTGAGGAGGCCGCGGTCGACCGTCCGTGAGACCCACAACTCCGTCCCCTACCAATGACGTTTAACGTCACGTGTCAAGAAAACTGCAAGACGAAACGAATTCGATCGAGGGAGGTCGCAGGAATGAAGATCTGGTGGGAGCAAGATGGGAGCATGTCGCGGTACGTTGTAATTGTGTTTTCGGATTCGGAAATCGAGTCTCTCCGGACCTTGCCTGGGACGAAATTTCACAGGCGACTCCGGCCGTTTCCATCTCCTTCCCTATGGAATCGGAAATATTGTGGTTCTCGAGCACGTCATTCCCCTTACATTGATGCTCATCGAGAAACATGAATTGGAATTCGATGGGGTCCAACCGCAATCTTCCAACGATTCGTTATCGAGGAGTTCTGGGGGCGGTCTTACCCAGACGACGGATCAGTCGAGTGACCGTGGGATCGTTTTTGAAGAAAAGCTCTCAATGGATTATTTCGTACAGGAATCCGTATATCTGGTGGGATACGTCATTCTCTGGCTCCTGAAGTTTGTGTCAAGATTCGGACTCATAGATATCATCGTCCTGAGGTGGTGGCGTTTATTACTCGTTCCAATCAAGATGTCCCCCCTTGCCGCACAAGGATGTAATTCAGCGAAGAAATATGATGAGAAACACATTGCCTCCTCACTGTCAATCATTTCATCACTCGCAAGCGCGATCTATCGAGGAGTATTCCGAATCGAGCGCCCCTAGTGTCTCCTCTCTCAGCCTCTCTCCGCTGAAGCAGGTTATGAACTGCAGATTAATCGAACTCTCTTTTGTTTGTTGCGCTCTTCGAACGAAGTGCACCGGCCCGGCAGCGTTCGTTTCGCGTGGTTTGAGTTGCTCCCGCTCCAGACGAGATAAGCCATGGCTGGATCCGGCTCCGATCTGAAGGCTCAACTGATCCGCGATATACTCAAATATGAGGCTGTCAAGTTTGGGAGTTTTACCCTCAAAAGTGGAGTCGTTTCACCTATATACATGGACATACGAGTCTGCGTTTCTCATCCAAAATTTCTCACAGCTATCGCCGAAGCCGTAAGTCAAGCGCCGCTCCGGCGGCTATGTTTATTCTGAGTCCATTCGAACGAGTCATCCACTTCAGACTCCTTTTCTAGGTCGAGCAGACCCTGAAGGCCGCGAATCTGCGCTTCGATCACCTCTGCGGCGTACCGTACACGGCGCTCCCGATCGCCACGTGCATATCCACTAAAACGCATCAACCGATGCTGATGCGCCGTAAAGAAGCGAAAGCTTACGGTACAAAACAGATAATAGAGGGAAAATACCGCGCAGGTTCGTTTCTTATACCGATCCACACTAACTTCGGTGCTCTGTATCCTCCTCTACCGTGATCCCCTCTGGACTACGCCGATTCCCCCTTCAGGTGACAAAGTTCTCGTGATTGAGGATATAGTGACAAGTGGTTCTTCGATACTGGAGACAGTCAAGGTTCTTGAAAACGCCGGTCTCACTGTGAGTCTTGCCTGCTTTCGAACATGCACTCATAGGTCGCTCCGGAAATACCGCCTCATCAAGGTCATCGCATTAATTCATCGTCTAAGGTGTCCTTCTCGGATCCACAGGTGACAGACGCGATTGTCCTCATCGACAGAGAGCAAGGCGGGAAGGGGTACTTGGAGGAGCGCGGTATAAATCTCCATCCCGTTCTTAAACTCTCAGAAATCATCGATCGTTTGGAGGTAGAAAGTGAGTGAGAGGCAACTCCAGTAGTTTCGAAAGAATAGTCATTCAATTTGATGATCTCGGCTTGGAAATCCGGAGAAGCTCACCTAGATCCAGCTGTCCTCCTCCCCCTCTCCCGCGGCAATCCTTCGTTGAGTCAAACTGAAAGGGATTCGAGGAGATTCTCGAGTCCGAGAGGGAAGATGGGGGAGCGGAATGCATTATGTCCTCTTGCGCGACCCTGCTGATTATTATTCGTATTTCCAGACCTCATCCAAGCCGATGTGGCGCAACGAAGCCGGGAGTTCATACGCACGGTGAAACCGTCGCTCACGCCAGCCGCTGTGGGTGTCGGAGAGCGCGCTTCCTTCGAAGGAAGGGCCCGTTCCGCGAAACACCCTGTGAGTGCGAAACTTCTGAAATTCGTCAACAAGAAAAAGACCAACTTGTGTGTGGCCATCGACGTGGAAACAACAGCCGAACTGCTCGAGCTAACTTCGAAGGTCGCGCCTTATGTTTGCGCAGTGAAAACACATGTCGACCAACTCAGTGATTTTGTTTACGAGAAGGTTTGTTTCGGCATGGGAATTGCATCCGAAAGTATTCTAAAAATTTGGACGAGTAAGGCAACACTTCATCCTCCCTTGCGATTCTTCCCCGAAATCGATTACCATATGTATAATACCCTGCCGTTCTTGCGTAGGTCATTCCAGAGCTGAAGAGATTATCAGAGGAACACAGCTTCTTACTATTTGAGGACCGCAAAATTCGGAGATATCGGGGAAACTGTCCGAGCTCAATATGGCGGGGGAGTCTTCAAAATTTCCGAATGGGCTGACATTGTGACTGTTCACGGTGTTCCCGGCGCTGGAGTTATCCAGGGTCTCAAGTCGGCCGCATCGGAGAAAAATGCCTGTATTATCGTTGCAGAGATGAGCAGCGCTGGAGCTCTAACCGATGACTCGTACAAGAAGGCATGCGCTTCCATGGTTGAATCGAATGCCGATTTCGTGATCGGCACGGTGTCTCAGAGCCGCGTCGTCAAGTCCCCCGAATTCATCCAGTTCACACCGGGTGTCAACTTCGAACTGAGCGGCGACGGGAAGGGACAACAATATGTCCCTCCTGAAGTAGCTATAAGCGATCGAGGAGCGGATATTGTTATCGTGGGGCGAGGGGTGACGAGGAACGGAGATCCGGGTGATCGCGCGAGAATTTACTCAGAGAGAGCATGGGAAGCTTATGAGAAAGCGACAGGGAATTGAATAAATTTCATCATATTCTCTGCCGAGACTAGAAAAAGTCTGCTCGGGAAATGTCCGGATTATTCGTATGTTGGTGCTCCAGATCACAAGTGGCGCGGCGTATCCTTGGGGACTGCGGGGAATTTATCGCTTGCGCGGCTCCTTACTTCTGCCAGACTCCCCATCCGTGATGCTGATGTATAGGAACGGGTCGTCTGAGCCCCCGGGTCCCCCTCTCGCCCGTGCGAGAGAGCCGAGGACGCTCCGGCGAAGATGCACGGGGAAAGATAGCGGCTCAATTCCACGAAAAAACTTTCTTCCCCTGTATACCCTGACCTACGGGTTCAGGCAGAATCCCGCGGAGAGAAATGACTCCTCATATCCTCTGAATCTTACAACAACTTTCCATACGAAGATAGATACCTAGCTCTTGCCTCCCGATTCTGGTTCGAGAGAAAATATACGTATCACCACGGGAGAACTCGGTAAAAATTAGTTCGAAGTCCGAGCTTTACAACCGGCAGACTCCAGAGGTAGGTGCTCCGACTACAACTTTACGAGAGTGGCCTCAGGAGTATCTACAACTCTGTTGACCGTACCGAAGTTCAAAGGAGGAACGCTCTCTGCGGGGAGTGCGAAGGGAACTTCGTACCGGGCTCCCAAGATCTTGTCGGGGAGTCCAGTACATCCATTTCTCCAGTTCCGGATAGCTTCCAGCCAGGACCGTCGAGAAGTGGTTCGGCTAGTCCCCTCGAACAAAAAACAATACGGAGCCGATGCGGCAGGTTTTGCGGCCCCGATCGTCATGGGTGGAGATATCTGTAGCTGAGCTAGGATCGGATGAATCTTTTGTACCATAACATCGGAAGGGTCTCCGGAGGTTTTTGCGGGAGGAGCTTCCCCACGGGGCCGCTTAGTGACTTCTGCAGGATCAGAATCTGACGATGAGTCATTGTTGTCGCTCAACAGCGACTTGGCCGAACCGATTTGTGCTGCCCCCAATCTATCGGTGTTCGGGATATCAGATTCCGAACACCGGTGTTCGGGATATCAGTTTTCGGGATTTCGGTTTTCAACTGGAGCTTGCCCCTCGATTTTCCAATGACTCCAAAAGGTGGCCTTCGATTGAAGCATGCCCGTTCAATCGAGCATGACCTTCAATATGAGGAGATGCGGTCGAATCAGTATTCGATTCTACAGTGATCAGTAATATCTGAACCATAGTTTGAGTAGCGAGAGTAGCGAGTCGATCTTCTCTACAACACGGCGCTATGCCGATAAAATTCGTTGTAGGTGGTGGGTAGGCTGATGTTCTGTGTAGATGGAGCATAGATTATATAGATTCGAGAAAGGGTTAGCTCAGAGCCGTTCGGAGAGTGGAGAAGACAAAGCTATGGATCACTCCCATGCGAGCGAGCAAGCGAGTAGCTGTCCTCCCTGAACTATGGACTCGTTGACCGGGGACATCCGATATGCCTCCACCACAACATCTTCTCGATTCAATGAGAGCGGAATATATCAAATCCACGAGAATCGTGAGCGGAGAGACCTCATGCTGACCAGCACAGCGAAGCCTTTCTGACGATTTGCCGCCCTCCGTGAAAAGTGTTCTGAATTCGGCGTGGGAATCACGCCTGCGATATCTCCTGCACGATTTGACAAAGGACTCGCATCTAGATCCCGAGGCGTTGTGGGAAGGGTACAGGAAAAACATGACCACAGACAATTACAAATGAGTCCATGGTCCTCTGTCTCCTCGACGAATGCCTCAGGGATCTAGCAAACCCACCGCATCATGAAGAAGAGCATCTCAATTCGAAGGAAGTCTATCCAGGCAATGCCTCTCGAGATCCTCGGGACGTATATTTTTATCCTTTTACCGTAAATATCTCGCAGACTACCAGCCGATGAGCTGTACTCTGCTGAGAGTAATGAGTGTTATCGACTAGGGTTCATCCCGAACCGGGCCCTTTGAAGAGGAGAAGAGAATCGATTCTCTCGGAATCTGAGGCCTCCGGGGAGAAGCGGGCATAGCGCTGCGGATGCAAAACCGAATAGTCAAGGAGTCACTCGATTTCTTGGGGGAGGTCGATCATTTTCGAAGGGAAGCCGGAGCACCCTGAATTAGAGCTCTCCCGACCGTATCTATCCCGGCGAATACTGTCTCTGAGCGTTGAAGTTGGAGCCGTGCTCGCCGTTCGTTACGCGCGGCGTCGCTTCTCTAACGCTCTCCGAGTCCAACATGAGTCATGGAATCCTCTCCTGGAATTAGAGGCATCTCCGAGCTTGGTTCGGAGGCATCATCCGGATCGCCACCCATGAACTTTATGTGCGCTCAGGATAAGACCGTGGGTCGGTGATCCTTCAACAATCGCGACATAGACTCCGCATCGAGTGCCAGATCCTGGTCAAACGCGCGCGTACGTGAGGATTCGCTCGATTCGACGTAGAGTGGAGCATTCTCCTCACCGTCGCATGGGATGGGACGGTAATTGGTAAGAGGAAGACCTATATAGGAAGAGAAATCGATGAAGTATCATCCAGAGCGATTAATATCGATTTCCTCCAATTTATCCATGACAACTGACAACCGAACATTTCAGACTTCGAAGATCACGTCTGTAGGCTCGACGTATATACATATGAAAAACGTCGACACTTGAGTCTCCCCGGAGCAGAGCGATATAGCGCGTTCTGGAACAGCGCTATCCCGATTCCGCTGAGCGGCGGAGCAGAGAAGATTTCGAACTTTGGCGCCAAAAGTTTCCGGAGGCGCATAAACACTAGTAGCGTGTTCCTGCTTCAGACAGAGGGGAAACACAAAAAAAGTAGTAATTCGCGGGTTCACGAACGAGACTCTCAGTCGAGTTCATCGTGGAGGATGGAGAAATGGGTGAGTTTTCGAGAAGGCCGGTGTAGGCGGCTGTCATCGCGGTATGGAGGAGCTATTCCTGAAGAAGCGAGGTTTCCGCTCGGCTCTTTCTGCTAGTCAAGCTCAGGGACTTGAAGTTCGATCGACTGGACAATTTCCCTGAGCCGATGGAATGTCAGAAGGTTCTGTCCGGGCATAGGGAGCTCGGCAGAGGGGAAAACCCCCGAGATGTTCGTGACGGGTATCGGAACAATGCCGAGACCTTGAAACAGAACTTGAGGAATCCGACAATGTTGGACGTTCGTACGGAACAGCTTGTCTTATATGGAGGGAAGTATCAGAGCCCCCCGCCCCGGGATCTCTCCTTTCAGATCAAGTCTCTCGCGGAAGTGTGCTGTAGCTTTCGAGTCATCCAGTGCGCATCTAGCGCTGAAAATTCAGAGAGGAGAGGGGCCGCCCCAGAAGATTCATTCTCCCAAAGATAATTAGCACAAGTGCCTCAACTTCTGGGTGTGCAGCGCTCTGCGATGGACACTGTGGCTGGCTCTAGGCTCATACTGTTGGACGGACACAACGGATATTTTCAGTGTGCCGTCCACTCCCCGTTGAAGAGTTCTGAACAGAGTTGAGCGGTGAACGACGTAGTTTTCCCGAGGTCGGCAAGTTTCGTGATGCGATAATCGTGATGTACTTCAACTCACTGCGGGAGCCTTTGGTGAGAGCACGGCGGGATGGACGGGATCGCGTATTATGTGATGTTCGAATCAATCCCATAGAAGGAAAATGTTGGATGATGTGCCTCCGGGTGCAGTGGGTGAGAATTCCGGAGTCGCTGTGTGGAGCTGCGTACCTGCGAGCTGCAGCGGAGCGCCTGGATAATCAAAGAAAATTCGCGCGTGGAGAGTTCCAAGGGAAAGACTCGCTCACGCTCTGTTTCGCGGACTTTTCGCGCGATCCCAAAGTGGGGGGAGGGGGAAATGTCTCAGTAGCCATCTTCTCGGAGTCAAAGCAGATTATATCTGCTTAAGTGGGCTTCATTGAGCGAGGCGTGAAACGGCGCTGGTGGTCCTGTCCAGCTCATTGCATTGAATTCCGGCAATGGCTATCTTTCGCGGAGATGTATAGGGCCTTGTTCCGTATCGTGTACCAGCGATAATGTAGCTGATTGAGCTATGAGCGGAGATCACGAGGCTCACGGCGAGACATCGAGCCTCGTATTTTGTGCTCATCGGCTTGGAAAATGTTCCTTCATTCCTGGGAATGAAGGAACCGTAGCTGTTCTCGTAGTGTTCGTCCCTTGGTTCACTTAGGAATTTCGGCATTTATCAGAAATCAACATGATGCGGGCCTTGAATGTTGGATGCAAGGACAGGAGTCCTTGAAGCGCTCGAGACCGACTCGCGGTTCAGGCGGGACATTCGTTTTTGTCCCCGATTCGATCGCCACCCGGCCTGCCTCACGAACGATGCCTTCTCGGGGTCTTCGATCATAGGATGAGTATTGGCAGTATTGACTTGGAAGCGAGGAATTCTCGGCGGTGAGCTGCCTGTGTATACCGACGGCAGCTTTCCATCAGCGCTTCCGAAACGGGTCGAGCAGGGAGAGGGCGCTGCGAAGTTACAAAGCCCTTTCGGATTGAGGCTTCACGCCTATGTCCAGTGTTTGCGAGGATACGTTGACGAATCTATCGAAGAGCGGGAAAACTCCGAGTCATTCGTCCGTTCTGCGTCTTCTGCACGATTGGTAGTCTGAAATGTTGACATAACGTTTCATCGTATGATGAGACAAAACTCGATGTGAATCATAATCTAGGATGAGCTTGCCCACCTCCACCAACATTTCACGTCTGGGGTCGGGTGGGATCCTGCGCATACAACGTCTTCAATTCCTGTGCATACCACGACTTCTTCACTCGCAGTAAACAAGGAAGCGCTCGAAGCTACATCTGAAGCTGGATCACTGGTGCGAAGGTGACTCTACGAGCGGGAATTGTTCGCAACCGATCCACTCTGAGGCTCGATTCTAATCCAAGGGTTGTTCTTGGCTTCGGCTCCGCTCAAGATTATGGCTTGGCACCCGGCTCTTCTGCGCCGACGTGAGCTCGCGGGTTAACTCTGCCGGAGTCTCTCTTGGATCTTTCCAGACTTTTCAGCTCTAGACCTGGACCTTCGACATGCTACTTTCCCGCAGCGGGAGTTATCGTGTACAGTGAAATCTAGTTCTGGCGGACCCGCGATGTACCAAATTGCGCCGCGACCTCAGGGCAGCGGCATTGTGCGAATGTCTGAATCGTTGATTTCCGCGATGGATGAAAGGGGCCTTTCGAATAGAGTCGGATACCGAACCAATCCAGTCTTCATTGAGCACGGTTGTGGGATCGCTTCGTTTAAAGGAATTCAGATACCTTCGGGCGATCCGCATATCATCCGACTTGTTGCGTTCTCGGAAGAACGATTCACCATTGAAGAACGAAAAATCTCCGACATTTGCTTGATTCTGGATTTGACAGAGCTCTGACTGACGCTGATGATGCTGATGATCGACTCTCACACAGCTACAGTTAGAGCATCCAGACTGATCCATCTTCTCCCTTCCCTGCTTTTTGAAAATGTGAGAATGAATGTACATCTGGGTCACGGATGCTCTCAAGAGAGGCCCATATGGTATGAATCGGTCGTATCATGGGCGGACCGTCCCACGGGGTGTCGTAAGCATATCAGGAGGAACGAGACACAGACTCAGTCTGTTTGGAGTTTAGCAGAGCGCTTTGCCCGATATTACGTCTTCGTCACACATCCTTGTCCTGAGAATACGGAATCGATTTTCGTGCCAAATACTCGGCTTGTTCGGTTTCGGTGATGTCTCGCGTTCTCCTTCCGCCACGGCTGTAAAGCACTCGAGAAGGATCGGGCGTGTTTTCGTCTCCGTGTGAAGAGCTGCGACTCTCCGACCGAGCAGTGAGCTCACTCGATTCTGTGCGCTTCCGCCGAGCGCATCAAGGTATCGACTGAGTGCGTCGAGAAATGCAGAGCGGGGGACCCGCTGAGACGTGAACGAGTAAGAACAAGAGATAGCATGGAAGGGAGAGAATGGCGGCGAAGCCTGAAGTATGCAGCAAGGGAGAAGGTACATGCATATATGGCCTTTATCGATGTGGCCACAATCTATATGAGGAGACGGCAGGGGCAGAGGGAAGCACCTTTTCGATGCCCACTGTACACTTAGTACCTACTCATTAAACCATCGAATAGAAAAAGTCAGAACACGTATGGTCGTCGGAGGGTGGCGGGAGACGAGTCGCGGGAGATCCGATCGTAGAACCTACTTCCGTCGATAAAGTTACTTTTTCGCAGTCTCACTCACAAACTATCACCACATCTAGTGGTCTCATTCGTCATGGCGAGGCCCGCCAGGCCAGCTAGTGAAGTATAAAACTCTGCGTATTCCCTCCAGTGCCAAGCAGAAAACGACGAAGACTCGAGCTCGTCGCTCGTCTACTCAGCACCAACGCTGGGAACGATCGCGATCATTTGAACTTAAGTCGTGTGTTCATGTTTCAGAAATCGCGGTTACAGAAAGGTGATGTGGTTCTAGAGGATCCGCGTTTCTCTCGGCGGCGGAACGAGCCCGGAGAAGCTCCTTGCAACAGGGTCGAGCCCGGGGAAGCTCCTTGCAACAGGGTCGAGCCTCTTCAAGCCCAGGTTCCGAGCGCTCCTTCAGGAAATCCTGTTACGCCGAAAAGCGCGAACAAGCGTTCCAATTCTCTGGACCACATCAGCAAGCGGATTAAATCGGAGCTCCTGGAGCAGCCTGAACCGGATAATCCGGCTCCGGAGCCTAGCGCCCCATCGATTCCGAACATCAAGCAAGAGCCTCCGAGTCAAGCTAGTACGTCTACGCAAGCCAGGAAGTGGATCCTTCAAAAGTTTATCGATGGCGTCATATCCGGTGACCCGATCAATATATCCGATCTTGGATTCCCTGTACCTATCGGGCGGAATGCCATGAAAGTGAAGATATTCCTTGATGGTCCCAAACAAAAGGTAAGTCGCTCAAGCGCGCGACATACGGACATGAAAGAACATTCTGATCAATCGATTTTGAACCTGTCGCAGTAAGTGATCCGGGTTTCGTTTCTAGCATGTGAGTAGATATCATGCGGAGCTGCACGAGGACGGTGACGGACTTCTGATCCGATGTTTTTCAAGCAATGGAATCCTCATCAATCAGTCCGAATTCCTCGCTAAGGATGAAGCGAAGCCCCTCAAGGCCTCGGATCTGTTCTCCATCGGCGATAACGCAGAGAGCCAGGGAATGCAGGTCATAATGTTCGCTGTCCGCTGTGAGGTGGCGGCACCGGAAATCCCCGAAACCAAACCGATACTACCGCTCCGGATACCCGAAGTTGCGACAGACAGCGACGGAATCGACCAGAAAACCCCGCTGGGGAGCTCTAATGCCTGTCCGATTCTCATCATTGATGACGACGACGATGTCACTCATGATTACGAAGGATCGGCCTCGGTCAGAGAAGAAAACAACGAAGGCCTGTCCGCGATGCTCATGAAGTTCAAGGATGAACCTCTAGAGGAGGTTGACCAAGGGGTCGCTGAATCGGCGACCACGCCTCCAAGCTCGGACTCTCCCGTGGCTCCGACGGTCGGCGAAGCCGTGACTCCTGCCCGTGCGCCGACCGCTGAGCGGAGTCCTCGGACAGAAACCGCGTCTGCTGACCAGACCTTGGCCCTGGTTCCGACAGCTGCGTGTCGGAACCCCTCAGAGACCAGTACCGAGTTTCGATCGCCTCTATTCAATTCGCCTCCGCCGCCAAGATTGAGGGAATGTCCGAATTTCGCGCCGACCTTCAACGCGTATAGAAGCTGTATGTTGAAGCTCGACTTCAATAGACCCGATGGTGATCCGAAACAAAAAAGCGAGAAGATATTCATCGACTTCGTGCGCGACTATGCCTCGTCCCGAGCTCTTCGAGATGTCACTCGCGTCTTGTTCAGTTTCTTCTGCTTGGAAGCGGCCAGTCGCATCAAATCGTTCTGGCGAAAAACTTCGCAGAGCCATCCGAGGAAGGCAGCGATCATAGCTCAGGCTAGTATGTCCGCAGACGTACTACGTGTCACAGTCGTGTTGGCCAGCGAAGGCCGAGGAGTATTCTCGGACTGTACGGCACTGAGACTCTCTGCGAACCTCATACGCCTCGGAGGTCAAGGGCATAAGAAACGAGTGTTTCTGGGGATGGTTCACAAACAGGAAACCGTTGATCGCCGCCGCCGGAGCGGAGGAATCCAGCTTCCGGCGATTCTCTCGGGAGACGATCGCTCGATTGACGTCGTTGATATTCTCGAGATCGACGTTGATAAATCGGCCTTCAATGGGTGAGTAACTAGACTTCGGAGTCCGCGCTACTACTGCAACTCCGGTGAGCTCTGCGGATATTTTCGTGGAATTCTCTCCTTATCCTCTGGGCTCTGCCAGTCGGGGGTCCGATTCTCGGGATACGGATACTAACGATCGTATAACCTTGAATTTCAGCTTGAAGCTAGACACCGACGCCTTGATCGAGCTAACGAGGGTATGCGAAGTCCGCGAGCTCAAAAAAATTCTGTGTCTACGGCAAATTCCCGACTCTTTCTGCCATTTTCTGCGAGGTCCGAAAGCTTTCAACATCTGGAGCCCGACCGATGTCACAACTTCGCCGAAATCCACCGAGCAAGTTTTACGAGTTACCTGTTGCTCGATGCTCACATCGGAGCAGACCTCGGTGGTGTGCGCGGCGTTATCTCTTCTAACAGCTCCTGTTACCTCGGTTTCGATGATGTTAGTAGACGGGGCGGCCGGGACCGGGAAAAGTGCGGTGCTCATGGAAACAGCCTTCGAATGTGTTATCGCGAAGCCGACACAGACTGTCCTGATTTTCTGTAAATGGGCCTCTGCGGCAGACTCGATGACGTACCAGATGATGGGTGAGCCTGAATTTCTGGATTCGCTCGTCTAAACTTTGAATTGCATCCTGGGTCAAGCGATCATGGGCTGGCTATACAGAGCTTCCTCCGCCGGATACGCTCATAGCCCACAGTCAACGAGGAGGGACGAAAGTCTAACTCTCACTTTTCGCACCCCTAGGTTTCACCGGACATAAAACTCTGAGGCTCGACAATGGCGAATCGGTCAGCATTTGCCGAGTGGCCGGTTCTCATAATCAGGTGGATCGTATCCAGCGCGTCTGTCTTCCCTCACTCCTCGAAGAAAAACGGACGTCTACTCTCACGCAGGAAATCGAGAGGAAGAATAAAGCTATTCAGGAGCAGAAGAAACGAATCGCTGATCTGCAGATGAGTTTAGAAGATCAGCTGGACAAATTACCGAATTTTGTGAAGACACGGTATGAATCAGCGTCGTTGAGTGAAGCACGCAGCTATCCGACAAGAAAGACCCCCTCAAAGAATCAGCACGATAGATATTCCACAATGATTCTGGTACGCAGGAAACTCAACGAGATCGCACAGCAGAAACTCGCCTTAGAGAATGACGAGAAAGAGCGCGCGATTCTCCTGGAACGATTGAAGCAGCCTGCCGTCCGCCACCAGAGCTCCCCGGGAGCGACGGCAGTACTGGAGAGCGCGAACATTCTGATCTGTTCGTCAGCGGATATTGAAACGATGATCATCGGTCAGGCATTCAGTGAGTATCGCATAGCTGAACATAAGTTCGAAAGGAGTGAAACAGCTCGCCCGCTCCCATGAGAGCTGGCTGAGTCCTCGGAATGTCAGCACTAAGTATCTCCTTTCTAGAATCGACCGGATTGGCGAAGATTTCCATGGTTTTGATCGACCAAGCCCAGCAGCTTTTACTGACTGATCTCCTTCCAATCATGCAACTAAACTGTCAACGGCTGGTCATGTTCGGCGACTGCAATCAGAGCACCTACCTCAAACACGTTATTCGCCATCGGGTTCTCAAGGAGAACAACCCCTACATTCCGACGGAATTCGTTAAGTGCTGCGCAAAGTTCTCGAATAAACGCTTCCGTTTAACGAAGAACTTCCGCTTGCGTCCCCCGCTCAGCGACATAGTCGACAAAATGTTCATCAAAAACTCACAATGTAGGTTGCCGCAACTTATTGAATTGCCGAAACTCAGCTTATCTGTCCTCCCGAAGGAAGGCTCCACCTGATATACGCTCGCTAGGCCAAAATATCAATTTTTCCAATCCGCCTCCCGTCGGTCCGTCTCGACTGTTCTCGCGAGTCTCTCTTGCGAGTTCGGCACTCAATGACCGTTTTTCTTCCCCAGCCCCATCGGTGCAGAACTTCAGCGGCATTTTTTCGTCGGATCCCGAGCTGTCCTCGATCACGGTTTTCGACATCGATGACGAAACCAAAGAAGAACATATTGTGTTGCGTATCTTCCAGGCTTGCGCGATGTTGCTCAAGAGGGTACATATCATCCAGCTTGGTCCCGCGTCGAGGTATCACGCAGTCTCGAAAAAATGTCAAAAGGAAAGTGGAATCTCGATCAAAGCCTGCATACCAGAAAACCTCGACGCTGAGGAAGTCGCTCTACTCGTCCTGCCGGTCTTCGACCCCAACTTACTCAAGGATATCAACCTCGATCCGGCGAGATTGAATTCAATTATCACTCGAGCGAAGAGGTCGACGATCGTCGTCGGGAATTTCAATAATATGAAAGAACGATGCGCTATTCTGGATGAGCTGGCTGAGCAGTCGAAACTCGTGGGTAGATTCTTCCACCACAGCGCTCGCTCGTTCATGCAAATCAATGTAGCCGAGATTCTGATGCATCTCCGACCGTGAACACTGCCCCATCACATAAAACTTGCTGTAGAATCGTGAATATATATTTTGTTATAAGTTAAAGAACTGACTACCACGTCCCCAACGCACTTGAAAGTTGTACATATACGGTACGCTTCATACTGAAGCGTCGAGGAGTCCACATCGTTTTCCCTGTAAAGTTAGATCGCCGACGAATCGACCGCGCTCGAGCGGATTATTGAATCTCGGCTATTGTCTTGGATCCTGGACGAAAACGAAGGACTCGATGCTGCTCACTAAGGTCTCTCGATTCGTTGGAAAGATTTAATCTCTGGTCGAGGGCTCGGCTCGATCGTTACGGAGCTCAGCCTGTGATGCGAGGCTAAGAACTGAAGAGAAAGCACAAGACGAGTTTGCCCCAATAAACACTGTCCCAGAAAGCTTCGCTATCGTATTTCTTCCCGAAGAGAAGTTCCCGCTTGCCGGACCACGATCCACGACTCCCTGGACCGTCGAGCCTTGTTTCTTCCTCATTCCTCCCCGGGAGTTCGTTTTCTTCAGCATCTCAAGGGAACGACACCCGTGCGGACCTGTATAGCTATCTCTCCAAAGGTTGAACTCCAGGGAAATACGGACGAATACGTCCGTGAGAATAATATGGAAGACATCCAGAGATCCGGGATGATTCTGGAGACAGGTTCTCGGAAGTCGATGATTACCACGAGCAGACCTCCGGCTTGATGCTGCCCATTCCCGAGCTTTGCCACCGACAGCGGATTCCGATCTCCGGGAGAGAGCTCATATTCCAACAACGCGAATATCCCAAGCAAAATTCACCCTCCAAGTCGCCCTGTTGTCAGTTTGAACGCTGATTTGCGCGCGGAGGCCGGTTAAGGATCCGAGGGGTCGCGAATAGTGAACCCCGAGGGGAGGAAGGGGCTGCAGAAACGGATTGAAGATGCGTTCGGTCGCCATGATATATCAATCCGTAACTCGCTCCGGCCGGGCTTGACTTTGGATCGGGAGCTTACGAGACTGACGGTGATCCGGCCGACCTCGGAGAGAACATCGAATATTATATAAGGAGCGGAACGAATTTCGCTTCATCCTCCGAATCGACCTTGGCTCGTTCCCTGGTGAGGATGATTCCGAGAGGATGCGATATGTCATTGTGTTCATTTATTCCATTTGAATCGCTGATATGATCGAAATTCACTAAAGAGCCGCTCATAGATAGTCATCATGCGCTTCGTCGGAACCCAGAATCCAGCGCGCTATCATCGGCTATTACCTCCTAAAGAATGATCTACGAAGCTTCCTAATGTTGAGCTCCTCAAGTGTCGAGGTTGAGTACCTAGTCGTTCGCTCAGCTCATCCGAGTCGTTTCCAGTGCCTAACCCGGATGACTGCCCGAATCTTTCCTTTTAGCGTAGAACTACGCTTTAGACACCGGTAGGTCGACAAGATGGGGTGCGAATCGTGGAAAATGGTCACAAACTTGGTCGTAGAAATCCTCTAGAATCTAGAACAAAGCATCTCTAGAGGAAAATTGTCATGGTCATATATGAAGGGCTGCTCATGAGGCATCGTCAGAAGGTCATACCGAACTTGAAAATCCTTTCTTCAGGTTGATATAGGCCATATTATAGGCTCGGGTCCCAAATACTCGAGAACCACGCATGCTAGCACAAATATCATGATGGCAAGAAATGTTCAGCTTCAGCAGTTACGACTTACGACTGGCTAGACGATAGCGGCTCGATTCCGTCAATTACTTACGAAAAAGGAGGCATTATCCCTCTTCGAAATCCAATCGTGCCTTCATAGTAGAGCCCAGTTACCGTGTCACGGTATCACGGAAAATAATTTCCGTGACCGTGTCCCGGTAATTCACGGAAAATAAAAATTGCAAGGTGTAATTCATGTGAAAGTTCAGCGCTCGGTATGGAAGTAAATAGTGCAGCTGAGATGTAAAACGATGATACTCGTCCAAGCACCTGCATGGATGATAAGTGAACAAAGTGAAAACCGCACCACAATTTCAGAAGACGGATAATTTCATTCAATCACAGTCGTAGTTTGCGACTGCCACATGGAATATACATGGAATCAATTATGAGGAAATCAGAACGGACATATTGCACTGACATCGTAACATGATATCACAAAGCTATGGTGACAATAACCAGTCGATGTCACAAAGCACATCATGCCCAACATGGATGGCACATGATACATGATGCTTATTATGAGCGAGTGCTTGCCTGATCTCCTCTCGGGAGCCAGGACTTACTCTTCGTGATATAACCTTTCAGGAATATATAATTACCGAATCGCTCATCATTTTGAGATTCTTGATTATAACGCCTAGCAGAGCGTGCCTTGCTGAAGATGAGCTCTGCCGGCACACTCGTCGGCTGCAGGGTGTCGAGAGTAGCTACCAGAAGTTCTGGTAGGCTCTTGACACCCTGTCTTTGGATCGTTTCCTGAGAGGGCGGCGTGCAGTCCATCTCGTCTTCATCCCTGTTTAGATAGACTTCGTAGAAGTCTTTGGGACCTTCACTTCGCGCGTCATGCTCAGCATCCTCTTCTACTGCCGACTCCGACTGGAACATCACAACACGTGGATATCACTCGTGTTGGTAAACAAGATGATGTAAACAAGCAGGCGAGCAGCGGGAAAATTTGATTTTTCATGCAACTTCACGGGTTGCAATGTATCTATCATCGCTTTTAACATTTCAATCACACATCAGTGGGATTAGCTAGGCACTGCAGGGGTCTCTGCGATTTACCGAGACCTTAATAGAAGAATAGAATAGAATTGATAGATGAATGCCCGATGTAAACAATGAAGCAATGAAGAATAGAATTGATAGATGAATGCCGGCATGTAAACAATCGAGCGAATGGCGCGATATATGAAATATTTCGGACCTATTTGCGCTTTATTTTGTCGACTATTAGAGTATATAGGGCTGACAAGGGTATCTCGATTTTCCGTGATACCGTGACACGGGAACTGTGATCTGTGATCTACTTCATAGACACAATTGGCTCCCTTAGGAACGTTTGAGCGATGTATCTCCATCCTCTGATGGGGAGAACCATGATTGCACGCATGGAAGCATGATTTTCATTGTGGTCAAGCGTGAAAGGATATCCGCGATGGCTCGTAATGGCGTCCCTTATTCATCCGAAGTTATCTCATCATTTTATGGTAAAAAACGATGTTTACTGTGAGCAGATCCAGCAGTCAACGAGCGTCTTAGTATGATAATTTTTTCGCTCGAAGATGTCACTACCTTAAGCGTACCAATTGCCTTGAACGAAGTATCCTAATTATAAAATCGGAGTGAGGAACCAGTGCAGTAGAGCTGATGTCGATGATTTGGAAACCCTACTCCATCTATGAGAGATGAGAGAGCAGAGCAGTCAGAGAAAGTCTCCTAATCTTATCCCGGGATTACGTCCCGTCGACTGGAGTTATGATGGCAGTGGTGAACCCTACCCTACAATACATTCCATATGTAATTCAGTCTACGTACTCCAGTTCCGCCAACCTTCTGGTTGCTACGTTTTGTGGAACAAATGTTCGGACCCGTGAGGCATTTGGAGGAAGCCGATTGAGAAAGAGCGTAGTTCTACGCCCATTACCCGACTGAGTTAGAGACTCAGTCAGTAGCCTGCGCTTTTTTCTTGAGAGCCCAGAGCTGCTCCAGCTTTGTCTCCTGAGACGCCTATGAGACTCTATGATTTGGTCCTCATTGTCATCATATTCGAGTTTGATTGAATCGTCCGAGGCTTCGTCGTCGTGATGACCAATATCGGCTCTGTTGGGCTGGAGAAAATTAGGATTGGAGAGGAGAAGATGAATCAGATAAATGAGAAATCTTGTCTTTGGAACATTTTTCTTCGCCTTGGAAGAGCTGGGAGCTCCTCCTTTGCGCTTTCATTGGGCAACAAGTGGACAGTGTTCAGAGATTTTCATCTTCGGGACCACACAAGAGACTGGGTCCCGGCTCCGTTGGTCCGTCTAGATCGAGAGGATAGGCAACTTTTAGGTGAACTCTCCCCACAGAATCGCGCGACATTCCAATCATACCATGAATGAGGAGTCCATCACCGTGGAAATACTCGAGCTGTTTGTTCACTGCGAAGTTCCGGCTCAAGGGAATCTCCAACGAGGGCAGATGATCGAAGACGGAGCGTCGGAGAAGCGTAGGTACATCGTTTAATCGTCTCATCCAGCAAGTCAGCGAGGTCCGCCGCATGATAAGTCCATGAAATCCGAGCAGGCGGGCCGGGAGGCACTAACCCCCGGGTCGCCGAAGCACTCCGAGAAGTATCGATCGGTAAGGCAGTCGCACATGATGAGCTAAGCTTACCTTCCCGCAGATATCTCACATTCTGATGCTCCAACCGATGGGAGACAAGACTCTTGAGCAGATTACAGCCAATCCTCAGTGGGCAGACGCGCCCCGTCTCACGAACGATTCAATCACACATCAACATAATTGGACTCACGAGCCTGGCAATTCACTGATACGCATGATGCGGCTCCCGAACGGTTTCTAGGTGCATTGGATATGACTGTTTTCGAGAGAAGTCGATGGTCACCGGATGCGTTGTGCGATAGTACGCGATTCGTGCATACAAGACTGCATCGCTAAAAAGCAGTGCTTCCATCAGTATGGGTTCATAAGAGGAACTCTGTTACGACGCACGAAGTGTTCTACAGTTTTATCAATGATCATAGGCTATCTCCTCTGAATCCTGAGAAATCCTCCCGGACATCTACATATTATAGCTGCCTTCTGTCAAGCTGACAGGGATTCATAGTGAAGAGACTCTGAGTGAAGATTGGAGCAATTTCTATTCAATGACGGTTCTGCATCGAAAAATTGGTCGTTTCCTGCGCGGAACAGTGCGCATTGCGTTTCTCGGTTTCCGGACAAAACCACCGCCGAGTGGTCTCAATGAGTCGCCGACAGGACCTGATTCTATTTCGTATTGTCGTTCATGGTGTTCCCAATTGGGATGACTCGAATACAAGACTACAGCCACCGATTAGGAGGAATGCGCTCTTCCTCACATCACTCGAAACCTCAGGGAGGTGTTATGCAGGTCTGAGAGTGAACTTGCTCTCAAATTAAATTATGCCCCAGGCGCTGCGGATTATCGCTTGCTAAGATAACGACGAAAAAATCATGCCTCCGGACCTTTCCAACGATGGTCGACTTCGACGGGCTTTCGCGCGACGGAGCACGCGAATGTATGGTTTCTCTCCACTATGAACAGTATGAGGTTTAAAATCGAGAAGCACGCGGCCACGAACTTCTTCGGGCACAGCTGACAAGTATCAGAGATCGCTGTCTCAAGACGCATGTTGTTTTCCATGAATTATTTCCCCACCACAATGCCCTGGAAATGAGCTTTCGCGCCGGATTCCCTCAAGGAATCGAGACCTATATGCAAGAAGTTGCTTCTGACGTCGAATCTCGTCACTCAACCACAGGTTTTCCATCGGGAGTCTCAATTCCTTTTCCCCCTTCCATACATCTTCGGAGAGACCAAGCTTCCGTTCGTTGGTACGCCACTGAGCAGGAAGAATTCCAAACATCGGAGATCACCAGCGGCGCGGGGCAGAAGAAGAGATCTTCCAGGGCGGACTAATACTTCAATTCGAGGACATCGTCACCTCCATGAACAAAATAAATACGCGATCCTCCTGCCATAATTTTATCCTTGAACTCTTTAAGGAGGGCCGGTGGGAAACCGCCGCCGATCAAGACTGTCTGCTGCCTCTTCTCAAACTGCTCATTGACGAATTTCCTTATGCTCTTCCTCAGAGCCTTCTTATTCTCGTCGATTTTCTTGAGGCAGTGGGCCGCATATTCTTCGAACTCTTCTCTGTCGGAGTCGTAGTCTACGTCTTTGTTGAGCAGCGCCTGATGTCTCTCGATCTCCCGCATTTTTCTCTCGTACGTTCCGTTCTGCAAGTCGCTATGATGGGCCGCGCGGATGTAGCGAGTCGCTGAGCTCACGTAGCCCAGCGAGAAATAAGCACAACCGCAGATGTAATTAACGTATGCGTCGAATCTATCAACTTCGAGCGCCTCTTTTGACAGAGAAACAGCCAGCGGGTAGTGCCCCAGTTCGTAGGCGCATTCTGCTGTCTTCACCGTAATGGCGTGAACGAAGCTCTGACGAGCTCTCTCTTCAGCTGGTGATTTCTCTGCGTCGATCTGCACCTTACGGGCAGACCACAGACTTCTTTTCAAAATCCGAAGAGCCTGTAGCTTCTTGCCATTCTCTATGAGAGCTTCCGCAGCGTTGAGATCCTCTCGGATCAGAGCCATGCTATCAAAAGGAGTTCTGTCTTTGAACCGCAGTTTCGTCGACTCGGGCTTATCGTTCCAGGACCGCAGGAAAACTTCGAAAACAAGATTGGAGTCCTTGGCTATTTTCACGCCAGGCTCCAAGGACAATGCACTCGATCCGAAGGCCAGAGCCGAGTCCATCCAGATCAGAGCCCTCTCACCTTTCCGCATCGATGAGAGAGCGATTTTCAATCCCGTCGGCAGAACTTGCTCCAGTTGTTTCACGAAGGGTTCCTGCGAGTATTCGATAATGCTCTGACCCCTCACGATCAGGCGGAGTTCGACTTGCACTTCACTATTCTCAGGCACGTCCTCGCCAGCTCCCGGAGCGAGTTGCAGTTTGTAGAGAAGTTTTGGGAGTAAGGCTTCACCCTTTCCCTTAAGTGTCTCGATGCTTATCTGGAAAGCGAATCACGTCGAATGAAAATGTTACGAGCGCACCATATCCCGGGTCTCAATTATCCATGCCCGGACGATTCCGCACGGGAGTCTCGGTATACCACGGACAGACGTATCCGATAGGCGCCCGGCGAAGGAAATCATTGAACTGAGGAAGGGCTTGTCAAAGCAGTAGAGACGCACTTTGTCCAACTTAGCCATTGCTGTCAACGTTAACACGCGCTTCGTCAAACTCCCTCGATCAGACGACTGACGAGTATCTTCGAAAGCTGGCTTTCCTCGCTGGCATCCGGATGTCACGTCCTGAGAGCAATGGAGCGGCGGGAAACCAGCCTTCAGGAACTGTTTCAGCTGCTGATAGCTAGCGGCTTATGCATTTTTCACGGTAACGGCAGTGGAACTTCATACTTTGTCGAATGTGCACATCCGCTAAAGACTGCCACAAGAAGGTGAACATCACTTGAAATCGCGCGTCTTCTCCAAAAGGACGGTGAATTTGGATGAACTGTAGATAAAATTTATTTCTTTGTCGGCGGAGATCCGCAATACGACGACCGAAGCGACCGAGCTCGCGCTGTGTCTGCTGATTCTGCGAATCCCGACATTCTTTCGCGGGAACCAATTTTCAATGGCAAAAAATGGCGCCGAAAACATCGCGCGCTGTCGGAACATTCGAGAAGCTGCTTCCGACTCTTCCGACCGCCCTGCTGCCGACGACGTGCGGCCGATGTCAGATGTAAACGAAACTCCTCGAAACTCTATCCGATCTTCCGCGGAAGCTCGGAACGAACCCTCGAGATCTTGGGCGGCGGGAAACAGCACAACGAACGGAGCGCTGGACTTATTTCTTATTCCTACTCTGTCAAAACGAATGGACTCGAATCTCATTTATCTAGACCTGAATCTGACGAGGGCCATATCGAGAGGAATCAATCGACCTCAATCTTGATTCCCAACTTGATCGGTCTGAGCTCGTTCACCCTGTGGCGGCTACGCGACGAAAGCCACGGGGCTCATGGGCTCCGAGCTCACGACAAGGAGCGGAAACCCCGTTTTTCTTCCAGCGTGGTTCCCTATCTCCTCCACCATTGCCTCGACGCTTCCGAGAGGTGCTAGCTTCTTTACTTCTACGAGCCCTCAGAGAACCATCATGTTGTATCTATTCGCTATTGCAAGGCGACGCGGCGTGTCAACTTATGATGCGCGTTCGTCGCGAGCGCAGTGCATCCGGTGCGATTTTAATTCACTCCTCCCAGGCGGACAACGTCGGATACCTGCCTATGTAGACGGGAAGAGCTGGAGGGGCATCCGAAGTACCCCATGAAGCCTCTAACTCAAGGCATCCCATATTACGGAGCGAGCCGTTACAGCTAACCTCATGGATGTCGACGACCCCTGTAAAGACCCACGAGAAGCCCCTCCGAATCCGGGGCGGAGACTTCATCGTCCCTGGAGAACGGGGGTAAGGGCCGATGAGCACCAGAACTGTTTGAAAGGACGGCCCTCAGGCCCTGGTTTTCGAAGCCAGGCTCCGGAATTGTGTCGTCCGTGTCGAGGAAAAGAAACAGGTTCTCAGCGAAAAGTCCAGTTTTTATCTACATTCTACATATTTTTATAAGCATCCTGAAATGCGACGTTCCCGAAATCTCACACGGCTGTCCGGTGGGAGCGATGTTCTGAAACATTATTCAAAGTATTGCGCCTTGGTCTCGATCCTGAACTGAAGCGCCGTAACCTCTCGGCTTCCGAGTCCTCGACGTCCCTGCCCAAGAATCATCGGCGGCGTAGCAAGGTGAACTCCATGAGGAAAATCTCCCCGAGGAGGCTTCAACTCCGAATCGCCCCAGATATTTTCCGGCGGGGTTACAGACCACCGTCATAGGTTGAGGTCAGCCATCGCGAAACATGGAGGGAGTCGGGGGTGTTGAGTGCGAAGTCGTCTGGAGTCAAGGTGCAAAAAAAAATAAGCATATGAGTACTCGTTTCATAAAATATATCCTATCGGCTCTTTGTTGATCCAGAAGATTCGTCCATGCTCAATGACCCAACGGGAATCGCAGAATCCGGCACCGGGCAGCTAAAGTCCTAGTCCTGATCCCAGTCTCACGCATGCCGGGACTTTCGCATAAAATCATCGAATCTCCTCCATGTCTTTAAAAAAGCACATGTCCGCTCGTTCAGGAGTTGGATTTCCGAGGGACTGTTCGCAAGTTGTCCACCATATCCCGAGTCGCTGAACACAATAAATGTGTCCTCTCTGATTCTCGATTCTTCGAAGAATTCTCTGAGCTCCCCTTATTCCTCAAACACAAATCACTCACGAAGAAATAACGAGAGAATGTGCGTCAATCTCGAAGACTTCACGATTCTGCCTCCGATGACGTGACGATCAATGAGAGCGCCCGCGGAAGCAAGGCCCAAACGGCTGGTACCACGATGAAAGGAACGAGTACTTTCAATTAACTTTCTCCGCTTCTTTCCTTCCTCCAAGCTGTCTCTCTCGAGGGAATCCTGAGAAGCTCCGCAATCAATGGCACTGTTAAAAAAAGATGGATTTCTTGCGCCGTATCAACGGCTTAGTTTCAAGACGTCATCTTTCGTATTTATGACACGGATTCCAGGGTTGCGTCCAGGCTTCATGGAGTTCTCCTGGATTTTGTCCGCTATTCCTCGAAGGAGACTCGGTCGGAACCCACCCCCTACGAGAACAATTCTCTCTGTCTCGAATTGTTCGTTGACGAAAATCTTGATATCCCTCCTCAATTTCTTCTCATTGAGAGTGAGTTTCTGTAGCAGCACGGCAGCGTATTCCTCCGTTTCTTCCTTGTCGGAATCGAAGTCGATATCTTTTTCCAGCAGAGCCTGATGTTTCTCGATCTCCCGCAATTTCTTCTCATACACCGGGTTCTCCAGATCGTTGTGATGGGCCGCACGCATGTAGCGTATAGCGGCAGCTAAGAGTCCAAGGGAGAAACACGCACACCCGCAGATGTAATTCACATAGGAGTCGAATCGGTCCATCTCGAGGGCTTCTTTCGAAAGGCTAACTGCCTGAGGATATTTTCCCAGCTCGTAGGCACATCCCGCCGATTTCACAGTCAGGTAGTGAACCAGATTCTCCCGAGCGTCGTTCTCCTCCCGCGCTTTCTCACAGTCGATCTTCAGTCTTCGAGCCGAGTGCAAGCAGCTCTTCAATAATCCATAAGCCTGATTTTTCCTGCCGTTTTCCATGAGAGTTTCAGCCTTCAGAAGCTCAGCTTGAATCAGCGAGAAGCTTTCGGACGTTGCTCTGTTCTTGAATCGCAGCTTGCTCGGCGCAGGCTTATCATTCCACGACTTGAGCTGTACTTCGAAAACGAGGTTCGAATCCTTAGGTATCTTCACTCCAGGTCCCAATAAAACCGGGTTCGGGCCGAAGGCTAGAGAAGAGTCCATCCAGATAAGGGATCTTTCGCCTTGGCACATGGTAGATAGAGCAATACTCAACCCGGTGGGCAGGATCTGGTCCAGGTGTTTGACGAAGGGTTTATCAGAGTACTCCAAGACAGTCTGACCCTTCAGGATCAATCGTAACTCCACCTCGACCTCGCTATTCCCTTGGACGGTATCACCTGCTCCAGCTGCGATGGTGAGTTTGTACAGGAGATCGGGGAGCAAGGGCTCCCCACTCGATTTTAGCTCATCCACGCTTATCTGTAAATATGTAGGGTGGTCTATAAGAGGATAATTGGGAAATGGATGCGGAGAGGAGTCTTAACCAACGCTAGCTGCGTCGATCCAGCGCTCAAGGATCCCTGAGCTGCAGCTCCGTAAAGGCGACGTTCAACAATGCTTCACTGTCATCAGCATTTCATACCACCCTATGACCCATGGTGAATTTCCGACTTCGTAGCAATGTCAAGCTTCTACCAGCTGATGGTGACTCACCTTGTCCATGCTTTTTTTGAGATCGGAACCGAAAGCCAGAGTATTGTTCAACACGGAGTGTTCTCTCTCCTGTTGCTCCCTTCGGTGTCATTCGACGGACCGATCTTCGCTCGTCAGAGCCGTGAGAGAGTCTGCACGAGTACGAACACCGATAAGCTCGCCGAGCTCAGCTCCTATTACGTGGCGAGTCCGGGATTATCGACGGAGTTAGCGCACAGCCACCACCGCACCAGTCTTCGACCTGCCTGTTGTACCCGTCGTTCGGAAAAAAAGTCGCCCTAAAGACCGCCTCGTGAGCATCCGTTTATGTCGTGAGGGATGAGAGGGAAACGTGGGAAGTTCGTCACCGAGGCATCGAAAACAGCCATTCGCCCATGTACGAGATGCGTATGCGTATACTGAAGTAGGTCCAATGATTTCTGTCGAATCGGAGCCGGCGCGGAAGCGGAATCTTCTTGCTCTCTCGGCTATTTCGAAAGCGGCGCCAGAAAGACCAGCAGAGCAGCGGAGGGCTCTTCATGGGGCTTAGCGAGCGGCCGCTCCGCTCTGATCGGAGACCTGATAATTATATTTAGGAGGAGATGACAATGGATCCGTAGATTCGACGTCTTTAATCGATGGCCTGATGCGAACGCGATTCGCCGAGCTCCCGAAATGCCGATCACGATCAGCTCGAACTCCCAGGTGTAATCAGTTCGATTCCCCTCATCGCCACCTCTCTCAGCATTCGAGAAACTTCCTGGAGGAGCACGATAGGGTCTTCGATTTAAGGACCGAATCCTCGGAGCTCTAATGACGCCTTGATGTTTCCATCATCACTCGTTCATTGCGTCAGAGGCAAGCGGCAGACTTGAGGCTGGATACTGGTTGACCTATTGGAGGACACTCTTTATGGATCTCTATCCAAGAACCCATTTTCATTCCATGACGAATTTCACCATGTCATGGTTCTCCAAGAGAAACTCTCCTCAAGATATAGCTCTAGAATATGCATCTCTTCTCCGAGCCCATGGAAGTCGGGAATGATGCTAGGGCTGGTCTCTCGTCGCGGCCGGCAACGAAAGCCTGGATTTTCCGCAGCACAACCCCGTAGGGAGTCATTGGGAGCTGGAAAATGCCTTGAATTCCGGGCTGAAATACCGCGGCGAAAGTCCAGCCCTAAATGAGGACGGATGAGTCCGCAGTACCGGTTCGGACTAGTGTCTTCGTGGCCGACGAGGCTGGAGCTCGTCCCTCTTTGAGGCAGGTACGAAAGGAAATCGAGTTCTGATAAAATTATCCCCATGTCGAGCGAAGATCTCGGAGTCAGCGTATCGAAAAGTCAGCGCGGTTGAGATAGAGAGTTCATTTTATTGGTTAAGATAAAATTCCATGTTGTCGCTATTGATGTTGCTTTTCAACACGATAATCGCTTATTATCTGGTGTTCTGAACTGTAACGACTGATGTTCCTGTCTCTGACTTCGCCGCGTATTCGATTTCATCAAATCCAGCGACTCGCCGAATCAGTAATGAAATGAACATCTCAGAGCATACTCGGGCAGTCTCTGTTCCTCTTTGAGAAGTTTTGCGCATCATCTATTTTGTGGTACTCACTACCTCTGCTCGAAGTTCTCCATTTTGCAGTGTTCCGTGTATTTCTCTCCCCATTCATTCAAAGATTCAGTACGTTTTGTAATTGACCATATGCCGACTAGAGATCACGTGGTTCTTGCGCACTGCTGAGTGGCTTGTGGAATGTCCGCTCATGATCGAGACGTGGTTGAGACACATAAGTTCTCCATTTAAGCAGCTGAGTCGGTTTCGGGTCTGAATCGCTTGTTTCTTTCTCGCTTGTTGGTTGTTTGGTTTGGTAAGTCTGTTTCAAAGAGTTCTCTTGCTACCCAGAGACAAGGTGCCGAGCCACCTAGAGGTTCAATAGGCTAGCTACGCTTGGTCAGGGACACATCGTTGGCGAACTCAAACTACAATATGAGTCAACGATACAAACAATATTAATATTCTCAATTATATCTCATCTGTCTATCTAAAACACAATTCGAAACATAGAGGATCCTTTCGGGAAGAATAAGAGAATTGGAAAGTAGTGGTATCAGCATTGGTAATATCGGTGGTTCAATGAGAGTTGTATGTAGTGAGGTGGCCACAATGAATAGGGTGGAGGAAGAGAGGCAGGAACGGCAGAAAAAGACGAGGTTAATGAAGCGGAGGAGGAAAGGGTATAGTAGGACGAACACGTGGAATTATGGTCAGGGTCAAAATCCATTAGGAGAAAAATATCTGACGAGCTCAAAGATCTCGGGACCTGCTAAGATAACACTGGCAACGCACAATGATAAAGTTTCAATGGATGCGAACATGATTAGGTCCTCGGGCCTACCCGGTCGGTCAATGAGTCACTCAGTAACAGAGCTTGATGCGAGGCTTCGACGTTCTCGAAATATTTACTTACAAGAGGAGCGAATGTCATGATAATCGGTTCGAACGAATAGGTATTTGCATTTCATATAATCGCTCAAGTTGCTTGGACGATTGCCAGCTCGGGGCTACTGCCCCCTCAGGTGAGTAGGTATTAGACTGATAAAGATTAGGTTGAAGAAGGTGGAACTTCTAGTGCTTATAGGAGTTGAATAGAATTGAGTCGCAAAGGATTGCTTGGGAAGAAAAGCATAACTTACGCCTTGGCTCGGGCATGACGACTGCGAAGACCTGAAGTACTGGGTCTCGTCTCAAATGACGATCACTTCACATATCCCGTAGGCTAACGTCCTAGTCGTTTTCGAGTGCTGTGATCCTAAATGTCATCATCAGTGTTTTCAACATTCTCCCTATCGATGTATCAAAGTCGGATTTGGATTCGACAAATAGATTCTCAAGAACTCGGTCAGCCAGCGCATCATTATTTACCCTGCAACAACTAAAGTCTTTCGCCTATCGCTCCAGCTACCGATCGTTATCATCGTCATAGTCATCATCATCTATAATTATTGGTTTTATCGTAATCCTGATCCTCATCTGTGTAATAAATATTCTCCGAGTTTTCCCCATCGGTGATAGTTCCATCGAGAAATTCTCAACGTCAGAAGATAATTCAACGCACGTTCAGATAGGCCCGATCAGATCTCTCACGAGCGACAATCGGGAGTTTGACACATGGAGACCATAAAAAATTGTGAGCGGGGAGAGAAGGAGGAGGCCGCTCAGAGGAGGCGGAATAGGGGATATGGAAGCGAGATGGAGGCTGAGACGTTTTGTGAATATTCTGGAAAATTGATAGACAACGAAAGTCGAACACAGGAACGAATCACAGCGGGTACGTGTCTGCGACACGAAATTCTCCCCTCGGGGAGCATCATCATCGTCGTCTGCATCGTATGAGCTCGAATCGACCCGGACACGCTATCTTCACACTCTTCTGTATCTTTTCGAGATTACATGAATAAATGTATCCATCATTGAAGTCATGGGGAGACCTCTCGCAAAAAATATTGCCATCCCACGAGCTCACCGACTCAAACGGGGGGATTAGGAGGGTGCACATTGCACAAGATCAAGCGATCAGCGGGGAGAACCAAACCCGAACATACAGAGATTGAAAGATCCATGGCACAAGACGATGCCTACGATGTTGTGTTCTCAGCAGCTGCATAGAAGCGAGGTTTACCTGAGTGGGAAGTATCATAATGTGTTTTCTTCTCCTGTGATCAATAAATGCAGTCCGACGGCGAAGCAGCCGGCACCTTCACCGGAGCTCCGTTCGCGGGCGTTCTGCATCTCCTTTCCGTTTTGCTCGCTTTTCCGTTGTCTAGTCAACGTACTCGTGGGCTTCCATGGGGCGAATATAATGGAGGCGAAGAGAAAAACATCACCGAAGCAGACAGAGTCCCAAGCGACCGAGGTCGTAATGAATGGAAGCGGCAGAGGCGGCGGAGATATTTCGAATTTAGAGTTACAAAGTCTCCAAGTCAGTCCTTCATCGTGCAGAGACTTTGATCCGAGGAATTGGTTCCTGAATCACTCATGCTGCTCGATCCCAGATGATGAAAAAAATATTGTAAGATGAGGAAATCAATCAGATGATCAAGCAGTCGTTCTGGACCAATCGGAAGTTTCTACTAATTGACGCAGGAGTTCTCGGGATCGGCCAAGGAGCTCGGTGTGTTGTTCCAACCCGATGCAGATGTCAGTCAGCTAAACGCACTGACGAAATTCGGCACACCGCGAGAATCAATCGCCGATGATCTCGCGACGACGCCTCAAGCTTCGCGAATCGATTCTCTTGTCGCTCCCTTTCTCTTTCGGACTCTCTTCCTCCATAGCAATCGTGACAGCCGGTATTGAGCGACGCTGGCTCAAATGCCCGACTCAATTGTCTCTTATGATCTCCGGTCTCGCCGCAATAAACAATCGCATGAAAACCCTCAAGCTGCTGCTGCTGTTGCTCTTAGCCAGACGCCGCACCTTCCTGGTGAGCTCAATCTGCAGAAAAACAAAGGAGTACCCGCCGCAGCCCTGGGCATCCTACCTCTTCTACGAGGATATGTGAATCGTTTCGTGTCGTGCTCCACTTGGTGATCATTGCTCGTGGGAGCAAATGGTCACGCTTGCACCGACCAGAGCACGTGCCCGATATAGGCCCATCTCCTCTCGAGACCGAAGATGTCACTTTCCTCGAACTCTCTACCCCATGATTGGTTTCGACGCCTTCGGAGCGTCGGATCCTAGAATTCAGGACCTGGTGGAAATTCTCATAACTGACCTCGACAACAGTAGGGGTTTGTGAGCTGCTGTACATGTGTCGGAAATCATGACGTGATGGCGAGTGGGTGAACAGAAGTTCCGGAGCAGGAAATTGTTAACGCAGTTTATCGCAGTTTCTGGTGTTGGTAGTGTGTGACTATTCATAATTCATAAGCAATACATATCAGAGAGATGCGAACACTGTGGACATCGGTTTCATGAGCGAGGTGCCCCCAGCGAGCATTGGGGACCCTCCAGACTCAACTGACAACAACGTCGGAGCCGATATCGATTACCTCGAGACCAGCCGGGTTGTTGGTCGTCTTCAATATTTTTAAACTTGGCGATCGGGGATTTGCGACGGACAAAATTCCAGGGAATTAGAGGCGAAGCAGAAGCCGGAAAGGTTCTGAGGACTCGGGAATGCTCGGCGACTTGTATTGTCCGGCGGTAAGTTCTCGATCGGATCGATGGTCGAGACCCCTGGTTTCTGCTTCTATCGTCTTACGAGTCGCAGCATGGAGAGCAGGATGGATTTTCGGTATTTACATTGGAGGCTGAGGGAATAGAGAAAAGCCACCTAGAAGAGCGAACGCACGCACGCAAGCAAGCACGCTCAGATCTGATTCGGCGATCAGAATCGGGACTTTTTTTGCACTTAAGCTTCTCATTTACCTAGCAAAACCGAATCTCGGTCGGCACGGGACGTTTGGCGTCTCAAAGCGCCTTGTGTACTTGAAGGTCAGAACGTACGTTCCACAATTCTTGTACTTTCGCCGCGGATATTTTCTCACGTCGATGAAAGCTCCACAATCATGATACTCTCTCTTTCTGTGTTCGCCGTGGAAAACTGAACCTTCCCAGGAAAAGCCAAGCTGTTTGAGGATCATCTTACTCTCATGACCGACTTGCTGAAGAATCAATCAGTATAGTGAGTCAATCATTCGCTGACCCGCACATCCACTCACACGAACGCGTACTGACTCTCGTGACTGCACCTATCAGCTCCCGCTCAACTTTGGGCATTCATGTACACGCTAGAATTTGGAAGTATCAACAAAATTAACGAAATTCTGTCTCGGCCTGTTTCTTTCATCCGAGCTCGAAAAACTTCCAGCTATCCATCTCAATGAGCGGTAATGACGCAACCACACCATACCCACTGCATTCAAAAATATTCGCAGAAATTCTGCGAATCGCATGTGCCGTTTCAGTTCTATGGCTACTTCTCCAAGCAAACATTTGGACAGAAACGCTTCGCTCGCTCTTCATCCCTGTCATGGCAAGCTTTTCGCAGACGGCTATTATCATCATCATATATATTTTTCTTTCATCACTACGAATTTCTTCCACGGTGGAGTTGTAACGACGACAACAACAACAATGTACCCAATGGTTCTCCAGTTTCGCTCACGTGGATATTACTATTAGGTATTACGACAATGTACGCATTTTCCTCGTCGATTATTCCAACAATGAACATGTACTCGTTTGCATTCCCTCCTGCTTAGTTTGAACTATGAAAAGGCGAGCTTCACGCGTAATAATTAAACTCAGACGTCATCAATGTTCATGAATCTGATTGTTAGCATCGATAGCACTGGCAAGCCATCACACGTCTCAGGCAAACTCTCTTTCGTTCTCTCCCTTAGTCTCAATCCTCTTCCTCTCACTCACTCGCTTTCTAGAGCTCATACGTATACGGTTCGCTAAGTAACCCATGTATCCCTTGAGGTTCAGATAATACCTAACTTGTTCGTCATCGTAGTGACCTTAAGTGCTTCGAGTTTTGCATCATGGTTCGAGTCAGACGGATGTTCACACTGCGGTTTCAACGTTTTCCTGCTCCTTGCTTGTGGTGGGCACAGAGGTGGGGCTTTGCGGTGATTTAGGTGATGGGATACTTCCAGAGTTGCGCTTGCTGAAGTGGGCGGCCGCCGCTGGATTTTGTCGGGTGTCGACAGTACTTCGGAAGGCATTTACAACACGGATCTGTAAAACGTAAACGCCAGTCAGTGAAATACGATACCTCGTCAATCTGACTCACAACATGATCGAATGAGCTCAAACAGCTACAGATCCGGAGTTTTTAGCGCTCCGACATCGGTTTCCAGCCGGAGCACAGCAGATCTTGAAGCACAACCAGCCAATCTCTGGACGCATGCGACATTGTCAAGGCTTCCGCGGCGAACGCTCCGTATCGGATGCGAGGATGAATTCCTTCGACCATGGAGTTGTACATGCTCACGCAGTCGCACGCATTACATTGAACGCATACGGCCGAATACGCATGTACAATACATTTAGTGAGCGTAAATTTCTGCTACGAGAAGAGTGATCCGGTGAAGAAATGGTCAAATCATAATATGTAGTTGGTTGCATTCTCGTATGCGTCTCGACTTTTTGAATGTATCCCCGCTGAATAGTTAGCTCCGATATGGTCGGCCTCGCGGATGGCCTCATTCGTATGGGGCTTGGCTTCGATAAGCTATTTGAGAATGCGGTGAGCTTGTATTTATCAAGGAATTATCATCTTCCAATCTCCGTTCACGATCTACTTCGCGATGCATTGGAAGGTCGAGCGGAAGCATTCGCGCTTACTCATGCAACGAAGCAGCTTGGTCGCTGGATTTATTCGGAGCACATGCGAGTGTTGAGGGAGTCGGAGAAACAATGAGCAGTATCTAAGTAGGAGCTTGGACTTCACGTGAAGTTTGGCAGGGAAGGCTACAACAGCAACTGAACGGGAAAGATTCGTCGTTGTTGTCAGTAGTGATAGGGGTGATGGTAGATATCCAAGTGACTGAAAAAAGTTTCGGTTCCGGAGGGCAAAGCTTTCGTGTTGAACCCAAGCAACCTTCGATCAAATCATTTCTTTCCACATTCTTTCTTCCGTGACCTCTCTTCATTCTCTTCCAACTTCTCTTCCTTTCAATAATCTGATTGAAACGTCTCGAGGCGAGTTGTTTCGTTTCCACTCCTCTATGAAATTGACCTCCCGACTAGGACATTTCCTGCTGTGGTTCTAGGAGACAGAAGAGGTTGTGAGTCTGGAGTGGTGAGTCCAACAACGAAAAAGATATTGCTCACTTGTTCGTTCGATTTCGTTCAAATTCTAGACTCGAAAAACTGCTGACGATTCAGTCAGTCAGCCAGCCGGCCAATGCTTCCAATTCAGCGGAAGACACACGATAACACACAGATGATCGACTTAGCAGCCCACTCGCAGCGCCTTGTCGATCTGTTCAGCAGCGGAGCGCAGACGCAACTATACCGACCCGTCCCTGTGCCTTTCAAGATCCGTTCCTGCGTTCTTGGGTACTTTGAGAAGAGGAAAGTGATTCTGCCGAATATGTATAGCTCATTTGACGAATATGTTTCCACGAACTTTCAACGACGGATACCGACAGCAGCAGCTGCAGCCGGAGCGAGATCCCCCCTCGACATCGGCATCGAGGGGGCCTGATCCCGGAAGAGGTCGAAGAGAATCTGCGGAATCGGAGACCTTGCTGTTCCGGGATGTGGTGCTCGTCGGAGATTTGCTTACAGCTCCGTAAAGAACGACAAGAACAACAATTTAAGGTCCGACAGCGGTCACAAGAGAGGGAAATGATCTGTGCGCCTCTGGGGGGAGGATCGGGGTCGAGGAGACTATCATGGACGAGAGTTCCATCGGCAGATAGTTCCACCAAGATAGGAGGCTGCTTCCTCCGTAGCTTGAGAGATTTCAGCAGCTCCGCTCCGGTCCCACGGAGCTCTCGTCTCTGTTGCCGTCGCTGTCGGATCCCGGAGTATCGCCAACTTTCTCACGGAAGGATTCGGGAGGCACAGGAGACGGTCGGACGGAAGAGGTAGAGGAGTACGTCGGAGGCACCTGACTTACTTGTCTCGTGAGGTTGGGATGGTTCCCCTGCGATGCGTAACATGCGTGAGAAGATCGGTGGAACAGCAACATTAAAAAAAGTAGCGAAAGTCTCTCGTTAGCTTTGAACGCATGAAAAAACACGGCATCGCCTATGTAGACTATTCAACACCGTGAGGATTTCGGAGCAGCCTTATCACTGAATGTTCTCGCAAAAGTATAACAGCAACTAGTCTCGACTCGGGAGAGGATCGGGGAATTTTTCTGAAGGACCCGTGAGAGAGGGATCTTCCGAGTGAACGGTTTCATTCCTTCCCATTTAAAGCACGGACTCATACAAGGTCACCATGAGGACTACTCGATTTAAGCTTGGGATAGGAAACAATCAATTTTCGATAAATTTTCATGGAATCTGATGCGGGCCCAATTGGAGAAACTCAAGGAATATCGGAGAAATCCGGGGCCGGATGCGTGGTAAGATGCTAGAATTCTTTTCACAGGGACTCGACTCATCGAGTATCTCTTCATAAGTTTTCTTGCGATGGCCTTCGACTGCTCGATTACTAGATTGCTCTCTCTTGCACTGCCTGATTACGGCTGATTCGGTCGCAATGCAAAGCCGCTGCTACATAGCGAAGGCTGGAGTTCGGAAACGTTCCAAAGCTTCTCCGTGTGTATAAGCTAGGAAAGAGGGCTTTCGCAGAGAGTTTCTCGCTCCTTCGCTCGTCTGCTCGTTACTATCCTTCGGAAAAAGGAGAGTTTCAGATTCAACTCGAATAGGGTGACATGAGTGCTAACGCTTCGTGTGAGCTACACCTCGGAGGCGGAACAGGCGGAAACATGCCCTGATCTCTCAGTGGTATGATAAACATCTCGATCAAAAAAGGATCCGCAGTATCGATTTAGGTATCCCTACTCATAAAACGAAAGGAGATCAGAATTCCAGCAATGTCTTCCTATGGGAGCGTGAATTCTCCGCGAATTCCCGGGTTTGAGGCGAAGAGAATTGAGCGACTCGAGTCCGTTGGGTAAGTTCGAGGAGAATACATTATACCTCGTCAACCAGGCCAAATAATCATCCGAAAGAATCTTGGACAATATAGGATGCCATCCGATGAGCTGAGAAACGTGGTGGTACGGGAGCTCCGCCAACGACATTTCGGAACCAAGGCAGCGAAAAAATTTCGCATTCCTCTGTAGGAAGCATGGTTCATAATCGCGAAAATAGGGACAGCAATGAATTCGGGAGGGGCAGGAATCGACAATTGAATCTACGTCATCAAAAAAAACTGAACGAGGAGGGGAATCGACGTGGTTTAGCGGGAATTGCGAGCGATAGCTGGGTTCTTACAGCTTGGTCTGTTGCCGTTTTGCTGTACGGTACGGGTATGAGTCTGTCCTGGAGCTCTCCTCCGATCACCTGATCGTTCCGAAGCGGCAGGGAAGGAAAAGTCACTTTTTTCATCAGAGTCACACAGGTAGGTGATCGTGTCTAAGAACCTATACTGCTCGTCTCGTCTTCAGAACTCGTCTTCTTTTCGGAAAAATCTGATCCCACTGACGATGCGCTGCACATATCTACGCAACTGAGCATGTCCGTTCTCCTCGAAGCTTCGTCGATGCTGTAATCGATCCGCCATGCCGCGGTAGTCTCCTCCCGAGAGGTGTGCTATATCCCCAAGTCGAGAGAATGCTCGCTCCTCCGACGATGAGCAGTCCCTTCTAAAGTTTAGGAAGCTCCGGTTTTCATCTTACAGGAAGCACTGCATCGATTCGAAGTTCGCCCGCATAGACACGTAATGCCACAAGATCCTGGATCAATTCCAATAGGGAAGACCCCCCCTGATTCGTGACAATTGTGAGAGAAATACAGCGCGAGCCCGCAGTTGATGACGGCATGACCTAACGGGAGTGCTGCCCCCGAATCCCTCCTGCCCTGGTAGTATTCACGCGCTCATCTGCCAAATGGCATGGTGGATAATGATGATGATCATGATGGTGAAATCGAGGCAGAGAACTCTGTGGATACACCACGATATCGGATTCGAAGGCAAGGGATCGTTTGTCTGAGCGCCTGTTGAGAGCCAGCCCATTCAATACGATTTTTGCCGACGCCCCAGGAGATTCTGCTCGATCGCGGAAGTCTCTCGTCCGATTCGAGGAATGAGCCAGCATGCAAGATGAATGAGGACCGCATGTAGCAGAGACCCAGGTTTTTATCCTAGGATACACAACTTGAAGACTATCGTTCTTCTACGGTGTATGACGGGACCAGAGAAATGCCCTCCTTGTCTCCTTGCAGTTTGGAAGACATTCAAGTTTGCCAAGTAAATGAAAGAAGCATTCTTCGACCCATACTCTCTCCCATTCCGGGAGGGCGAATCGACCTATGAGCGCCGCTCTGACGAAACATGCGGAGCGGCGGGAAGGATCGCCTCGGAAAAGATGGTATGCGTCTCCCCGGGTCGCTTAAGGCTGCCGTCATATCCTATCATTGAGATTCTGGATAGTTTTTTGCCCCCGCTCGATTTTCTGACTGACCGAAGAGAAGCGGTAGTATGTTGGAGGCAACATTCACCGATATCTCGAGCGAAGCAAGAGTCGCTTCATGTCGCCCTTCGCTTGATCATTCGGTACACTGAGTGCCCCAGTGAGAGTAGTGGATGAAGTCATTGAGAGAACGTAATGATGAGCCATTGTTTTACACTGCATCATCTGCGAACAGATAGCTTTATTCTTTTCATCCATCTCGAAAATCTATCTATCCGGTCTCTCGGTTGTGGATACTGATTCAAAGTATTCTCATTTTCCTTGAGGAAAGTATTGACACAATTAGAGGACACGGTCGGGGCGACCCATCATCTCATTATTGAGTCACAAATATCTCATATGGGAGAGGGAGGGGCGGCGGCGGTTACGGCAACGGCGAAGGAATAGGGAGGAAAGATGATGATGAAGTTTGCGAAGATGGCATACGCATGTTTTCAATTCAAAAAATCAATTACCTAGTATCAGCTTCTATCTCTCACGGCACGAGTGCATCATATTCGACTGCACATTCGTCAATAAGTCTGTCAATGCTTCCAACAGTCCGTCCATTCGTCGGTCGGTCGCAAGATCAATCCATTGAATTCATAATAATGCTTCAGTATGTGCCACATCCATAATTAATTAGCTTCCTGTCCACAACTTCGTGGTATTCATTGAACAACGGCTCCATACACTGGATCAGTTCAAGGTTAACACAGAGAAAAGGGATGTTGTCGTGTCATTCACCACCCATTAAGCCCGTCATAGCAACCTATACCCACCATTTCGTCTGCCAGTAAGTTCACGCAGATGTATTTGTGTCTTTTATCCCAACAAAAGCATCGTCATCATCATCATCGATATCATACATTCGTGGGCATCATCAATCTTGGTAGCAAAGTTTGCATCTCGACTCTGTATGCTTCCTCTCTCGCAAATCTAAGAGTGTGGGGATGGTTTAGCTTCAAAAATGAAAAGATTTGTTCCTCTGCCTGTGGATTTGATTTTCAGGATTATTATGGTGTGTCTTTTTTTCTCAAAGCGGGCATTTAGACTGGTTCATGTATTGCTCCTCCAGCTGTTCCTGATAGCTTGAATGGATGATTCAAGCCCGTACACGGGCTGCATCTGCATATGTTAGTTTTGCACTATGTCTTGGAGGCATGCGTAACTAGCATACCGACTCGTGCCGTTGTTCCATATTGCGTTGTCTACAGCGTATCGTATCTCGGCACCACGCTTGCCTCGAGAGGCATTCGCTTCTCGAATTTCGACGCGTCAAGAGATTCCACAGCGGCAAGGCCTCAAACGCCGACCACCGAGCGGCGGTTGGGCTCACTCGGAGGATCGGAAGATCGGAGAGTCAGCTGCCCAATCATCCCATCAAAGTCACCCATCAGAAGAAGTCAACGACCGGAGAATGAATTAATCGATCCGCCGCTTCAAGGGTCGTTTTTTGACAAGCTTCTCTCGTCATGGTTACCACGAATAGCTCGCACTTCGTGTCAATCAATCGAAGGAAAATGCTGTCCCCGCCCTGAGAGCGGATCAGGACTGCGGGGGTCCAAAGTGAGATGAAATGAGAGGATGAATCATCATCCGATGACGACCGATGCAGCGAGTCGATAGATGCTACGGCAACGATTACAGTTCGAAATTCGAAATGATCCGATGCGGTCAACTCTGAGCCTCAACGCAGTCGCACGCCGGAAAATATTCCCCGAGGGGCGCAAAGGGTCCTTGCTCCTCTGACGAGCACGAACGGCCCCAACGACTCATAGTCTCATGGAGTCACTCATGACCGCTCTGATCTGATAATGCGCCATCGATGCTGAGGCGTCGGAATCATTCGACATCACTCAGACGGCTATAGCGATTGTTGATGTTGTTCACGTTCCCGTGAATGCGGTTGGCAATGGCCATGACAATGGACAATCGTTTCGACGACTTTCGCGCATCATGAGCCCGGCTGCTCGAGAGCAACGTCTGCCGCCTGTAATTCCGCCCGCCTACTAATTGACATTTTGCATAGAAGCTGAACTTATCCTGTTTGCGTCATCACTGAAATGATCATTGATACCCTCCTTGGACCTCCATCTCTTTGTGTCGATTATCACCGAGAGATGATTGGAGTTGTCCGAGTCTACATGGCTCTCGCCCATCTTGGCTCCGTATGAGAGCGGGTCTCAGATCATGATCTCTCATGTCTTACGAACCGTCATCTTTCAGGATGAGTTACTCGCCAAAAAACTCATGAGGAGTGAAACGGGCTGCCGTGCTGATAACGATTGTGCCTGTTCCAGCCATTCTGTCGCTTGTCTCAGGGTATTTTTTTCCGTAAGGTCGTCGGAGGTGTGGGTGCTTGTCCCTTTTCTCAGGTGTGTGTTTTTGTAACACAATGTAAACGGTAGTTCTCACCGTAATTATTCCCCGCATTTGCTATGTAAAATATTGATGATGATAACATCATGTCGTCAATAATATAGTACTAGATCAATATGTATCTTCTTTTGTTACTTTCGGTCGTCTTCCTCATCTTCATTGCCTCCTAATTACGGGTTTGGGTGATACAGTAATCGTTGCCACGTTCCATCGATATTTTTGAGTGCTCATCACTCATCTCATTATTATTGTTTCATCGTCGTGATTCTCCGTATAGTACTATTCTCCTCATTATTGTTATCCTTGCTCACATATCCATGACGCTGAGAAGGATTGACTTATTGATTGTTCAATCGATCGACTGATGAAACAATCAAGCGATCGACCACTCAATTGAATCTAAAATGTCAGTGTCGTGCGGACCATTCGAAGTAATCGATACTCGTTTGCATTAAATCCTTTCGCTCTCGGAAGATGATTTGAAAGTTTCCTCCAAGCCAGCCTAACGTTTAATTACAAGGAATGAACTCAATTGACACAAACGACAGCAAAACACGACTACGAAAGATCCAGTACAAGAATCGAGCGCCCGCTTTCCGTGGCTTTGTAGCAGCTCTTTGGTCTCTTGAAATAAACACTGCCGAGCATTCGGCGGCGGAATTCTGTGAGCGTCTCATGGAAGACGCAATTATTTGAATCTAGTTCATTCGCTTCTAGTTTCTTCGTTTCTCCGACGCTTCATTCCTTCCCTATGTCGTTCTACATAGATTATGTCGCGATCTGCGAGCGATTATCTCCAGAGCCCGGGAATACGTCGACCGTTTGGATTCTTTCAGGGAACGTTTTCGATGAGAATGCGTCTTGCAGAATGTAAGTTTGGTTAGCGCTATCGTGACGATGCCTTTGTCGTACATTAACTCTGCCTGATTTTCTCGCCGGTGTTGCTCAAATCAAATTTGTGTGCTCGCTAGCTATGATGGTAGAAAAAATGAGTGGAATGAGTCGTAGCAACGATAGTGTAACAGTCATATATATATTTATAAATTTATATTAATGTATATATATATATTCTCGTACCCGGTAATATGTATATGTCTGTAAACGTTACGCCAAGTATTCAACTTGAATAAGAACTAGTTTTAGAAAATTATAACCGTAATAGCCATTGTATCAAGAGGGACAGCATAATTCGTCGCTTCGCTTACTAGGTTTAAACTCTTCCATTTGTTTTGCAATCTAAATTCGTCGACGATTTTGTTGTTCGCAACGATTCTTCGAGCGAATCCGACTGATAGCAGACTTTGTCTATTCAATCCACTCGTGTTTGAGCTCTTGCTGTCATCGTTGTTGTAGGATAGCTGACCGTTTTCTGCGCATTGTTTGTTGTGGTTACATGTAATTCTCAGTGTTGCTGTCATTGATCTCGCGGTGACTTCAAGAGTGCTCGTTGTTTTCGCTTCTGATGTTTTTCCTGACAGTAAGGTTTTGATGTCGGCTGGTCGGTTGTCATTTGTTGTTCCCGTTACTCATGGGACCACGGTTCCATGTAGTGCTGTTTCTCGATAAATTTCTTCGTACCTCGACAAAATGACTCGTTCTCGCGTCAAAGTTCATGACTAGAACTTGCATTATCTGCGTCTGGAGAAACTTTCCAGACATCGGCGCAAGAATTGACTTGGCTCTCCGAAGTACATCCAATAATACCCATTGTATGAATCCGGTGATAGATGAGCCATATATTCTCTGTGGGTGCCAGGGAGGAATGAGGGCAAATGCACAATCTGTCAACAGATGTCAATCTTATGGGGGATAACGGACATCAAACTGACGATGTTCTGTATTGTTCTTGTTGATTCTGTCGTTGGAAATGCTTGAGAGACATGAATGACTCCTGCGTTTCTGTGAGGTACTGAGTGGCGAAGGGAACAAGCTTTGAGCAGAAGAAGCTTAGACCTCGGATGTTTGATGGACCGACTCGGTCGCGACCGGCGCCACCATCTCGCAGCGCTCGCGACATAACGCAAGCGGATTCACTCGATCGCCAACCAGAATTTTGTTCGTCTCGCTCAATGGAGATCGGATGGCCGGCGAAGGCAAACTGGGTGGCGCCGGAAGTCTCAGTACTGGTGTCAATGGCGAGCCCGCGGAAGCCTAGGTTACTGGCTCGTTGCTTAATCGACTAATTTGGCGACTGCGATAGCGGTTTTGAAAGCCGCGGCGATCTCCTTGTTAGCAGAATGTCCTAAATTCTCTTCCAGCTCTCTTCCCAAAGATGAAATTCATACAGAGACAAGATCTTGATTGCGTTGACTTGAGCTCGATAGAGGTGGATGTAGGGTAGGTAAGAATGCAAAATCTAACCAGGGATGACTTCCCAAGTTTCGCTCTATCTGACTTATTCCAGTGAGCTGGGTTCCAGCTGCCTAACGCGGTAGTTCTCGCTCGTAGTTGACGCATATTCGTCTCAAAAGACACGCATTGAAGACTTGTTTTATTCGGTGCGTCTGTGTGATCTATCCAACTTCAAGTCTGTCAGAGAAATTCGCTTGTCTAGAAAGAGGTCCGCGGCGGTGCAGGGAGGTCTCTTTGAGAAATATTGATTGATTCAGAGATCATACGAATAATGCGCGTCGAGCATTGAATGAAGGGAGAGAGAGAGTGAGAGTAGGAAACCTGATAGATGCGGATACAAGGAGGCAATTCGTCGAGGTTATACCATCGATACTAGAAAGATAAGTTTGTTTGTTGTTTGAATAGGTGTATCTTATAACATTCGTCTATCGGGCTTCTGTTTTCTTGTTTGTTGGTTTAGTTTGTTACCTTGTTGCCTGACTGACATTCTGACTTGTCGTTTCTGCTGTGAGCAATGCGTTTTATTGCAAAACGATGAGAGAACGAGGAAAAGGTGTGAGCAAGAATCGGCATAGATGATCCTTGAATAACACCTCCGTCCAATTAGGCACTTGGCTTCTAACTGGGGTTTTGTCTTGTTTGTCATTCTGTTTGTTTGTTTTTCTTCCCTCTTGTTGGTCTCCACGTCTGTTCATTCTGCTTGCTCGCTCGCTCGCCTGCGTGCCGCTCGTCGACCCACCTAACACACCATGGGCGGGAATCCCAACATAAGAGTTCCTTCGTTCAGGGTGGGCAATAGTGCCCGGTACAATTTTCGGATAGGAGTCCTCGAGGTGGAAGCGTGTCTGGCTGGATTGCCAGCCGACGGGCTGGTGGATGGACGACGGAGCGAGCGAGCGAGCGAATAAGCGCACGGACGAGAAGTCAATTACACGTGGAGGAACAATTTGCATCCATTTTCCCATGCAGCACTTTCCTCGTCATCATCATCATCATAGTTATATGCTGGTCTCGTGGAGTTTCGAAGGACCACCGTTTGGGGGCGTCTGACTCCCATCGGCGGGTTCGGTGAGCAAGTGATATCCTTGTGACAGAGGTGACATTACAGGACCTCCTCGGTCCGACGCAGACGATATCGAACTCGAAGAGCCCGAACTGGCGATCGATTGCGGCGACTGCGGGGACGAGATGCCAGTTTGGGCCGCGCCAGTGGTGGCAGGGGGCGACCGCGGTGCCATATGGTTCAAGCGGCCATTATTGTTCATGGCTACATTACTGTTGCAATTGTTGTTGTTGCTGCTGCTATTGCAATTATTGTTGTTGTTGTTATTGATGTTATTGTTGTTGCTAAGGCCAGCGGTGTGACGAACTGGTGGCAACGGAGGAACTTTACTATGAGCACTTGTCGTCGTAGCAGCTGCTGCGATAGAACTTGCGGGGGGCATCGCCTGTTCGACGGGTCTGTAGCCTGTCGGATAGATGACAGCCATTGGTGACTGCAATGTTGGGCTTGTCAGCGGCGAGCTGGCTTTGTCAACAAACGTCTTCGAAGCGGCGGTATGAGGCGGTGAAGTGCTTGCGCGGGACGACGCGTGTTCGTCCTGATCAGCAATAGAACTCAGCTGCTTGGGATGAGAACGGGAACTTCGGATACTGTGGAGGGAGTGGACGCTGTGTACACTACGTTTGTCTTCCATGTCTTCAAGGGTGCTTTTGAAAGCCCTCACAACTCGAAGCTGTCGTGAACGAGATCAGAGTTAGTCTCTTGTCGGTGAATGCTACTTCAATGAACCTTGTGAACTCTTCCTCTTTGCTTTTTCTTGCCTAAAAAAAACTACTGTTCCGCAGGATCAAGTCAATCAATCAATCAATCAATGACCCTCCCATTCATCATTGCTTGATCATTCGCCGAGTCATTCATTCATTGTCGGAGTCATTTGCCAATCATGAGCAATCCCCAATGCATGGATCATTTCGCTAGGCACATTCACTTCAAAAGCCTCTCGACTCCGCTAAACAGCTATGCGCTCTGCCAACAGCTTTGCTTCGACTAGCCTCTGAAAGCCGTAGCCCGCAAAAAATCTGCGAAAATCTCCAAAATATGCGAGAGAGAAAACTTTCAAAAAACAAAAGAAGAACAATCAGAACGAGACTGGGTTCACCGAGTCGATGGAGGAGTTGATTCCGATGAAGGGAACAAGTAGCCGAATTTCGGAAGGGAACTCGGCGATTTGGTGGAGGAATCAGGGGAGAGGTAGCAAACTCCGGAAGGAACTCGACGATGTGATAGAGGAATCGAAGGAGGCACGTGACGTAGGAAAATAGAGCGACTGAGAGGTGAGGAAACGAAATGGGCGAGGGGGAAGTGGATTGGGAAGATCGGGTTGAGTAGCGACCGCGACCGAATTCTCCAATTGTTGGTTTCTGTCTTTTTATGGCTCCCTCCGAGTGATTCGGTTATGGCAAAGGTGGGGAGAGTTCGCGGGCCAACTGAGTGCGCTCTCTTTGGAACCGGACGCCGACGAAGAAATACTGCCCGGCAGGGAGAGATTCACGGACCCTCCCCGCATGCCGCCCCGTCCGAACGGGGACTGATGCCGCTGGAGATTCGTGTGAGATTCTACTCACTGAATGATTCGAGGAGCCGGGCCGGAGTTCCGGTGACATTATCGACCCGGTAGCTGATCGATACACCAATGGATTCTCGATGAAGGATTCCGAACGGGTCAAATGGCCGGAGCTCGGCACATCTCAAGTCGAAAGGGATCAATCCTCAATCTCTGAGCTCTTGGAAATATTCCGAGCGTCACAGTCTCGTTCTCGCTGACCCTAGGGAATATCGCTAGAGAACATCTCTTAGGGAGAGACGAACTCATTGAAGGCGATGGACGCACCAGCAGGTGGTGCTCTCTGCGCGAGGAGACTGACGCGAAGCGCCACCTCAGGATACACGCAACTATTCCTCGGGAAACCGTCTGCGCGCTACAGAGGACTTCCGACGGGAATCGTGCCTCCCTAGATCCAGGGAATATCCGCACAATCCGGGAAGAGGTCAAGGATGCAAATCAGCACAAGAATGCATGCCTCGGAAATTCCGTGGCGAATTCAGAATATTCTGAGAAATTTCTTTCCAAGGCCTCAACCATGCATCCGGCTCGAATTTCAGGGCTCGGTTCCCCATACGAGAACGCCTCTGGGTAGCGAGCACTTGACCAAGACCGGGCTCTGGGAGGGATTAAGTCGACGGAGCAGGACCACACACGTAGTAGGAACACCACACATCGAAACAACCACCTGAACATTTGGTACGGCAACATTTATTTGATCAGGTTATCAATGACGAACAACATGAACGACAGCTAGGAACCCGTCCGCATACCTACTCAAGGAAGAGGAACGAGCCAATAACCTTTGTGACCCAGAGTAGAACGCAGTTAAGGAAACGACACCGGATTGAGTGTAAGGTCGGAAGGCGGTGATCTTGCTAAACAGGAACTACTAGAGTTACACCCTCAAACCATATGATACAGGTTGTCTGGATTGTTTTCTTATGATAGGTTCTGATGTCCCCGTCGCGTCGACTTCTCGACTTCTGTCAATTCCCCTTGGCGATATCTAGAGTCGAATGGCCGAGGAGGTGATGGAGTCGGCGTCAGCAAAGGGAATTGACTCCTGGCGTCAGAACGATGACTGCGATTTCCCTATAGATCCGAGCGAGCCTCTGGAACCGTGCTCTCCTGGGCAGATGGCGGGATTCGAGCCCTTGGAGGAAAAAACGTTTCAACGCTTACCGGCGGACCTGTGGTTCTTCCGATCGTCTTGCTCCGGAATCACAACCGATTGGGATATCCAGCGAATTGGACATGTTGAAACACGTCAAGAAAAGGAAAATGCCACGAGCAGTTAGCAAGATCACACCGTTCGAGTGAGTTCAACGCTTCACGGTTAGATGATGGATGTTCACTCCGATGATCGCGACCGCTAGGAAGCTTGAACGCTCCAAGTCAGAACTGACAATGAACAGAGGAATGGAGTTGTGGGGGGATCGAGCTGTCCCATATGTTTCCGGAAAGTGAGATGGATACTCATACGGGAACAGAGACCGTGCTCAAACGCCTAGTCCAGTCATACTTGATGCACGTCCTGAACAAACAAACCCAATGACCAGAGCGAGCGGACGTAGACAAACGCTACACAGACTTAGGCACGGGAGATCATAGCTCACACGGAAGCCGCATTCACGCTTCTCCCCGGTATATTCCCGAGACGCATAATCGACTCGTGGACACTTCAATGTTCGGAGGGACGGCCGATAATGTCCGAAGTCGGACCAAGAGAAAGAGTAAGCGGCGGAGTTTGTGGATGATTCGGGGACTCAAATTGGAGCCTAGGGAGAGCTCCGTGTAGGATATTGCGGCATGAACAATAGTGTGGTGTTCCAGAGTGGCATCGGCCCTGGGAAGCCGGTGCATATCACTGATAGCTCACGAGCTTAGCTGCGAAAACTACCATATTGAATGAGCCAGGCACAGGAATGAGGTTTATCACAGACTCGACTTGGTTGCGTTATGGTTCATGGAGTAACGTGGAAGAGCTTTGGGAGGACCCGGGGCATATCTTCGTACAAACACCCAGTCTCACATAGAGAGCATCCCACAGGATTCAGGGAGGGGGAAACACAACATAGATAATCCAGGACTTTATGCGCGAGCCGGCTGATTCATATCAGAAGGTATCATCTCCTAGATGCACAGTAATCCACGGTGAATGACAGTGTACATTTCCGCTAGATGTCAAGTTTCCTACTCGCGGTCGTTTCCTGAGCTCCGTGTTCCGAGCGCGAGAATGGACGAAAGTGTGTATCGGTCGATCATGCACGCACGACATCAAGTATCGCGTTCCTATCAACGATCGGTCATGATATCAACGGAGGCAAGAGAAAGGTTTCACAGCCACAATAAGAAGATGAGAGGGCAGGGGGAGGGAGGGTTAGCTCCAGAATGAGAGGTCGGGGTGGAAAAGCACTAGCAGAAGAGACGGAACGTCCGCAGATGTTAAGGAGATCAACTCACAGAGCGGGCTTTAGTAGAAGAGCAACGAACGGACTGACGGAAGCGGAAGTAGATTACAGAGGACAAAACGAGGAAAGAAGAATGCTCGTCATCGTCGTAGCAGCAGGAGAAGTAGTAGAGTAGTAGTAGGAGAAGTGGCAGTAGAACAGCGGTGGCAGCGGCAGATGACGACGTCGTAGAAGTCGTTGTTGCGGTAGCTGACGCACTCAGATTCGGATAGGGTCTGATACCGAGCCTTCTATGTGTGCCTTCATGATGGCATGCGCGAATTAGAGCAAATCATCGTCAGTCAGTCAGTCACTTCATTGTCGGTCAGTGAGTGCAACCATCGAACAATCAATCAGATCAATCAAGAGGTCACAACGACAACAACAACAACGGAGGAGAGAACATCGAATACGTTATTCATTTAATTAATTAGTGTGAACGATATCGTTGGGGCGGAGAAACGACAATGTCTTGAGAGACGACCATCGTGGGGAACCGCTCTGATCAGGGAGGATGTGTAAGTCCTCGGAGCAATGAGACCAGCAACTGATTTGATTCTACTCAGCCATCTTTGCCAGCGATTTACATATTGCCGAGGCGACGATAAAGAGTGATCCCGCAGTGCTTGTTTCTGATCAATGTGCAATCGATTCATCTGATCTACTGAGCAGTCATCACTCATCCTGTCGGTCAGTCGATCCATCACTCGAAGTCCATGAAATCAATCACGCTAGACCAGCTCTACTCCACACGTCCGTCCCCACGAGCAAGCATCTTCACTATAGCCACCAGAGTAACAGAAACCCGTTTGCTATTTTTCCTTCCACCGATGCAGGGATCGCGGCGAATTCCACTCAGAATCTTCGTCGTCGTCATCATCACCAACATCCTCATCGCTAGCAGCACCTCAGAACGGTATCCCAGGTGCTCGAATTTGTGGAGCGGCTCAATCATCAACGCGCCAAGGCGGGCATGTGGGGTGTCCGAGTATGGACAGACAACGAGGAATCATTCCTGAGATTGTTTTTCAAGTCCGGGAGATCCCTGTCTTCTCCGATTCATCCCGGACTGATGACGGCTCCAACCGTCGGAAACCTAACTTCTTCTCCGATCTATAATCATCTTAACCAGCCAGCAATCGATCCCAGGGCAGAACTGGGCCTCGAATCGATAGGCGATCAGTGCCGACGATCTCGTTATAAAGTATCAGCTCAACGTCCCATCCCTCCCAAGGTCAGTGGTCAACAATCGGGCAATCGGGCAATCGCGTCTTTCTTTCATCGCGCCGTTCGTTCTAGAGGAGCGACAGCATCTGACAGTCGCGGATGTCGGGCTTGTGATGCGAGTAATTCTCTCTCGAATCGTCAAGTCAATCTTTCGGTCTGAGTCGTTGTCATTGTCGTGAAAGGTACCAACAATCGGGATAGCTCAATAATTAGTTGGTAATAGTTCTGGGAGCGATAGTGGTACTTGGAAGTCGATTGATTGTGCTCGTCGACACAATGCAGAGTTAAAGATAAGACGAAAACATTCCCGAATCGTGGAAGGACAGGGACTAGACAGTGAGTGGGGAAGACAAACTGGAAGCTAAGAGGTTTCCGATCATCATAATCATCATCACCACCAGCAGCAACATGATGATCACCGTCATCATCATCGACATGATTATTAATGGATCACTGAATGAATAGACCAATGAATCAAATCAAAAACAAAACCAGCCTGGTGGACTCTGGCTCGCAAACGAAAACTCAGCGTCCCGACGTCTACGAGGAAGCGTCACCGCCACCATATATTCGCCAGAAGCGCCACCGAGGACGGGACGAAACACGTCATTGAAAAATCGACGAAAAACTTTTAGCATTTTTTGCGGGCACTTCCACTGATCAGTTTAGGTTTCCTCTTCTTTTGTTCGGTTTCTGTGCAGCGAAACTAAACTAAATGTGCAGTGGGACATCGAATCAGATCGGGATCATCATTTCCAGTTAGAGAGTAGAGATTCGAAACTTGGCTTGATTGATTAGTAATGTGGATCGATAGAGTTCACACGGATTCACAGCTGGAGATGGACACTGCATGGGTGAACGAGTGAAAATCGTGGCCACACTACGAGCCAAGGGGTGTACCGGCCGGCCCAACGATCGACCAACCCACAGACAACGGATCAGCCAATCAATCAATTAGTTAGAGTGTTGCTGGGAGTCAATCAATCAATCCATCAATCAATCAATCGATCTGTAGTTCGACGATCTGCCGATCAATCAATCGGATTGTTCGGACCAATGGATCGTTTCGTCAGTTGATGCCTCGGGCCTCAAAGAGTTATACCGTCGTTCGCGTGGGTGCACGAGAGAGTGTGAGAGATGCACGCACGATGGACACGGCCGGTACTCTGGAGTCATCTGCACGCGCCTAAGTAGTAGCTTCGTCTTCGGGAGGAGGGAGACCAAAGCGAAACCAAATAATCCACATACCTGAGTTTGGAGACGGGTGAGTCCTCGAATCCAAAGGATCTGTCCAGTCCGCTTGACATCCTGAGAAAGGGATCCGGAAGAACCATCTTCCACGAGGGACGAATGGGCGTGTTCTTCCACCGGGCCAGAGCCCCATGTGAAAGTCTATAAAAAAATATACATTAGTCTCGATCGGATGCGGCCGCGGCAACTGTCTATCCGAACCGGCAAAGCCGTAGAAGTAGCAACTGAGAACCTATAAGATCCACTAAGGAAACGATAGACTGATCTTCAGATCATTCCTTAACCCGGAGACAAGGCCTTCGAGGGTTAAAGCGCTAGAACTCAAAAAGAGTACGTTTTCGATAGAATTGGGCTCGCTGCTGCTGCTGCTGCAGACAGACTGCACTGTTCAAGATAACAACAAGAAGCTTGCTCATGGCAGAGTTTAATGTAACAGAGATGTCTTACAGCCGCATCTAGAACGAGTTTAGAAGTTTAGATTTCTGCGCAAACTCTCCGCGGATTATTAGCGAGCAGAAAGACAGGGGCAAAGAAGTGGCGGCTGACGGAACGAGGTGGTGCTTTCGATCGTCGGCTCGATTGAACTAGAACCGTCTGCTTACTACTGCGCGATGATAAACTCAATCCACTTAGCTACAAGAGTCATCATGAAGGTTTAATAAGCCACTAGTCTATCGGGTCAAGGCGACCTTGATTAAATTAACGAGATGAACGACAATCACCACATTATGTGGTGCTGGATGACGATAGATCGAGAGATAGGAACGGGAAACTCAATCCAAGTAACGCAGACGTCATTTGAAAACGAAGAAATAATAAAAACCCAACACAACGAATCTTATAGATTCTCCGTTGGTTTGTCATTGCGATTCGGAATCATCAATCAAACAACCTATGGTAATGACTAGGATCGAGTATAACTGCCATTGCTTGCACTCCCGCCGAGACGAATCCGATCCAGTTCAATCCGTCGTCGTCAATGATGAGGTAATCGACTTGACACAAGTTCACGCTTGACCGGTCGGAGGATTTCTTGTGTCGTTCGGATGAATGAGCAGTTGCTCAATCGATCTCGAAAAGTTCTCGAATCTGAGCGTACGCTCATCACAATAGGAAAGAGACTATCCGAGGTCTCAAGGTCGTGTTCGGTGGTATTTCCTTCCGGCACCGAGATCTTGACGAAATCGGGAGATTTCCTCCTCGCTTCTTCGAGCGCAGGATTCAATTACGGGTAGCTCGTGGCTCGCGAATCATCCGACTATGCTTTACGACAGAGTTCGATCGGCAAGTGCAAGGTACGCAGAAGTTTCCCATACTTCCAAATTAGGCAGTAACGAAATTGGGTGGGAAACTCCGAGCCGAGAACGGACAGCAGGAAGTGATCATGAGCCCCGTCTCCGAGCATCGGAAAATAATAAATGAAGGTTTCGAAAGAGAGCGGGGGCGAAAGATCAAAACAACGGTGGATTCCCGGATTATCGTACACTCGGACCAGGGGAAGGAACTGAAAGTTTAGCGAAGACTGAAGTCGATGGAGCGATGAATAAATGCGAGAATGATTGAGCGGTTCTCTCGTCGCCTCTTGCACATTCGCATCGGCACTCGAAGCATTCTTCATTCATTAATCATACACACGATCGATGGTGTCCTTTACGCGTTCCATGTCCCGCATAGCCTTCAGAGACCCTGTTGTGGATCGATCGATCAATCGATCGACCCACCTGTCGATCAATCGAATCACCAGTCGAACAGGCCAATGAGACCGAGGCTGTTCTTGTTTATCGACTCATAGATGGGATATTCGATTAATCTACCACTGATCAGTCGATCATATGGCGAATGGATAAAATAATTCAATCATTCATTCAACCGCTAATATAGCCAGCGGCAGCGCTAGTAAATCAGCATCATCATCAGAACAATAAAAATGGGAGCATCTGTCCGAGTCAGCCTCTACATCTCAAAATCTAAATCTCAGTCAATCAATCAGTCAGTCAGCCAGTCAGTCAATCAATCAATCAATCAATCGATCGGTCGACCAGCCAGTCAATCAATCGACCGGCCGACCAGCCCGCTAGCCGGCTGCACGATTAGGCTTCCTATTTCGAGAGGGAGATCTAAAGGCAGCGATCATTGCCAAATGGTCAATCAACCAACCATTGATCAACCAGCTTGTGTAATGCACAAAATCGCGGCATGATTCACCATATCTTCAACTGACCACGCTCGGGAATCGGTAGTTCACTGCTTTCAGACGGTCGCTGTCCTTGCTTTCACAGGTCTCTCGATGAGTTTTCTTCGCTCGGAAGGAGTGATGCCTGCGATCCGGATTCCGGCCTGCTGCCGGAGACCGTCTGATCATAAAGTTGCCCTCCATGATGTCTCTGTTCGTCTGAATGTCTCGCAACGATCGCGGCACCTGCCTCGAATGAGACCGAAGACTCGACGGCCGTGGCCCGATGACGGATCACGAGAGTTCGCAACAGGAACAAGATTTCCGTGCGCTCGATCGGGTCTCGTTGATCGGTAGCATAGGTGAAGCATCATCTATCCCCCGTTTGAGTTGATTCAGTCGAACGATTAGGTCGAATGATGGACCAGAGTTTCTTTCCCTAGTCATCATCGTCTTCATCCTCTCGGCCATCGACGGTCGGATGGCCATTCCGGAGCTCGTGAGGCTCGTTTCTCCCCGGCAGGGCTCCGCTCGGCAGCACGAAACGACGACGTGCGGTCTCACTGATTACAACGCACTCTGACTTGTGTCTCGAAGCTTTGACGGGGACTTCACTATCAACTGATCTTCTCTTGATCTTTGATTGACGCCTCTGTCATTACCCGGTGTGTCTGCAATCGCAGAATCTCTCACCACAGTCCGCAGAATTCGAAAAACGAAACCCTAAGACTCTTTGAAAAAACTGTGCGAGTTACTCAAAAAAGTGAACCCGTTTCCCGGTAGCAGGTATGTGAAAGAGTAACTGAACTGATTCTCAGTATTGACTGGGACTTTGTATAGTTGGCTTACACAACGGTCGCTTCAGGAGTCTGCAAAAGAAGATCGTCTTCGCATTGACTTCTTTTCTCTAGGCAACTACTGCAGCGTCGAAGCCACAGAGGGCCGAAGAATATCGATCTCTTTCACTGCTGCGGCTGCTTCCGCTGTCGTCGCTACAGCTTGTTCCCACATCCTGTCCGATGAGTCTCATTCACTACGGGACTACCGTCATTGAGCTCCGTGATTCCCGCTCGATAAGTACCAAGAGTCAAAGTTCGCAGGACGCTCTGAGCCGCCCCGGATTCTCGCTGAACCGCCAAAGCAACTACCCGCCCCCACCCCCTACCCACGACATACATTCTTGTGCGTAGCGAGTGTGGCTGAGAATGGTGACGCAAACGCTCACTTTCATTCCCATGAGCCAGGCCAGCGATTCGTGAATCTCCACACGCTCGGACACACAGACAGGATATCTCTAGTTCCGGTTGCGGATCAATATTAAGCCGTGAATCATCTGACTACTAGTGCCGAGTTCGGCTCGTACATAGAAGTGTGACAACGTTGGGGCAGACTACCGTGAGAACTCACCTTAGGAATTCGTTTCGTTGGGATACAGGTGATGAATTGTCCCCACACGAGGGTACCACATCCGAAGAAGATGCACCACAGCCATTGACTGAGAGAGAGTTCTTTCGTTTGGAAGAACACGCTTCCGTATTGGATAATAAAAAACTGGGCGATCGCCGTAATTATCAGTATACAGTAGAAGATCGGGTTGGTGAATAGGCCCTCGAAAATGTTCCGTTCTCCGTGGATTTTCCGAGCGTTGATCTCGTTGAAAAGCGTCATCATGACGAACGTATTGAAGATCATTGTGAAGTGCTCGGATACTCGAGTGCCCATGCCGTTTTCGAAGCCGAATATATTTGGCCCGAAGAAGAGCAGCATGAAAATCACGAACAGTTGGTAGATTGCGTGGCCGAGGATGTTTTTCATCATTGTTCGCGAAATCAGAGGCTTGGTTCGACCGTAGGGTTTTCTCAACAGTAACGACGGTGTCGGCAGCTCGGTAGCGAGAGCCAGCGAGGCAAGAGTGTCCATGATGAGGTTGACCCAGAGCATCTGTACGGCTTTGAGGGGACTGTCTTCGATTGCGCACGCACCCGTGAACGCAACGATGACGGCGACTGTGTTCACAGTCAGCTGGAACTGTAAGAACTTGGCAATTGAATCGTAAACGTTCCGTCCCCACATGACGGCCTTGACGATCGACGTGAAGTTGTCGTCGGTCAGAATGATATCCGACGCTTCTTTTGCGACGTCAGTGCCGGCGATGCCCATGGCGAAGCCGACATCGGCCTTCTTCAGCGCGGGTCCGTCGTTGGTCCCGTCTCCCGTTACTGCGACCACTTCCCGATTATCGCTGATCTTGCTGTCGATTATCCCTTTGACGAGGTTGTATTTGTCGGTCGGAGACGATCGTGCCAACACGCGCAGTCGGGGCCACACTTTGTCGATGAGATGCTGCTGAATGTCGCCGTTGGCGTCTCGAATTCTTCGATTGAATTCTTTTCCTTCCAACACGAGATAGTCGTCCGTCGGTTTGATGATACCGCACTTCAGGGCGATCGAGCGGGCAGTGTTCACATTGTCTCCGGTCACCATGCGCACAGTTATTCCTGCGCGCTGACACTTTCGAATAGCCTCGGGCACCTGCGGACAAACGGAGATTTAGGTACTTTCGAATAAAACTCGATCGATGGCTCGAGCGGGGGCCCCAAGATCGTCGCTGGCCCCAGGATTTGCGGAGGACGAGAGGTTTCTACTCACTTCTGGGCGGACTGGGTCTTCAATACCGAAAATGGCGACGGCAGTGAGTCCACTAACGATGTCGTCTTCATCGTCCCAGTTTGGCTCTTCGGTGAACAGAATTTGAGAACTATCAGTGCGTTCAACGCTCTCAGGGATGTAATCCTTGTAGCTGAGGCCGATGGTTCGCAGACCGTTGCTGGCCATCGGCTCGATGACTTCGTGTACGAGTCGATCTTGATCTTCAGGACTGAACTTCAATAGCTTGGCATTATTCCCGAGGATCGAGGTGCATTTCTTGAGGACGATTTCCGAAGCACCTTTCGTGTACACTCGGAATCCGCCGTTGGGCAGTCTCACAACGGTGCTCATCGATTTGCGCACCGAGTTGAACGTGTACACTTTGTACAGCTGCTCTTCGGGTAGGTCGTCGCGCACCTTCTGGTAGTCTTTGCCGATATCGTTAACGTATCCTAGAAGAGCACACTCTGTCTTGTTCCCGACCTGCTTCGGCTGCTCTCCCGGCTGCTCCGGTGGTATGATACGTGTTGTATACGCGCTGTTTACTGAAATACCGTTGACGATTTTATCAGCGGCTGCTGCTGGAAGGTCAGAGTACTTCGGAGTGGATTTGTGATGCACGCCTGCGACAAAACTCTGCACGCAGGTCATGCGATTTGTGGTGAGCGTTCCGGTCTTGTCGGAACAAATAGCGGTCGCGTTCCCCATGGTCTCGCAGGCGTCCAAATGACGAACTAGATTGTTGTCTTTCATCATTTTCTTCACCGAGTACGCGAGCGAGAGGGTGACGGCTAGCGGCAAACCCTCTGGTACGGCAACCACAAGAACGGTCACTCCTATGATGAAACAATTCACCATGTGTTGAGTATCACCAGTTGCCCAAGATCTCTGGTGAACGACGAACACCGTGATCAGATGTCGCACTACGAGAATCAGTACCGTCAAAACGGCGATCGCGGAACCTGTAAGCGACAGAGATATTCGGTGATAAGCTCAACGCTCCGAGTTGCTTCAAGGGGTACGAGGTCTATTTCGTACGGAAATCAAACACACTATTCGCACATCGAATTTAATAATAATCAGATTCGCGTGAGAGCACTTACCGACATATCCGATTTGAATCGCGAGCTTGGTAAGTTTCGCTTGGAGAACGGATTTCTCTTTCCGGTGAGCTTCCTCTTCGGAATCTCGCTCACGAACGGGCGAGGTCGCAGCATCCGATCGGTCCGCCATTGGCATGCCGATTTCGGCTTCCTCATCTAAAATCGTACGTACTGCGTTTTTGAAAAACCGCATTGCTTTTACAGGCAGCTCATATGATTGTTGACGAGCGAGTCGACCGAAAACAACACCCGTCGACTCCATCGTACTGTCACATCATGGAGTTATTCCGTCCATCGATCATTGATCAAAGACTGAATTGATGCGCGAATGGGACAGTCGTCCGGAGGAGGGGTGTGCATCGATCGATCACGGCTCAATCAACGAGTCCCCACTCGAGCTGTTTACACAACATTCAGCATGCGAAACGAAATCGAAAAAGGGATGCTCAAGCAAAAGTTTAGTCAGGCAAGCTCTTCAGAGACATTCAGGTGAAGGAGAGACTCGTACGACAGATGGTAGAGAGGAGGCGATATTGTCAAAGATTGACCGGCCCCGACACCGAATCCGATTGAACAACCCCACTGTGTCCGTCACCGTGTGGAAAATGTTGATAATTCGAGTCGTCGTGTGATTCTCGGCGGCTCCGACATATTCCGGGAGTTTATTGAGAATATTGATGGAAAACATTTTTTCCTTCGCATGTCATGAACCGCCGACAGAATGTCGAATGTGACTCAAGCTTGGAGCGAGATCTTCATTTCCACGGCAGAGAGTGAGCGTGTAAAGGAGCCCCACAGTTGGGGCCGAATAGGAAAATGGAAGGAGTTTGTTAGGAGAAAGTTTTGCTTTGCTTCGGCTTCAGAGACAGATCGGACCGGGAGGTCCACGAAGATTTGGACGTGGACAAAATACCGTGGCCTGAAGTCAGCGGAGACAATTCCTGATGATTTTCGCTGTCCGCGGTCTGAGCATTGTGACGCCGTTGGCCAACCGCTGAAATATCCACCGAACTTAACGAGCTGCCACTGTATTCGAGCACTGTTCTTTAAGGAAATTCCCGCGATGTTCATGTTGGTTTTGACGGTGAAACTGTGTACGGAGCTCGCGCGACTCGAGCGATGCTAGACGCATGGGTATCGGACGCAGAGTCGCACTTTCCTGTACCTCCCCCTCTTCAAAGCCATCGATGGGCCTCGAACATGCCGCTTCCCCCATCGTCGCAGAGATCACGATGAAAACTATCGGATGCTCTCTCGTCATGATGCTAATCGAGATGGGTTAGGCAGATCTCATTCCGAAAATCTTCGCTTGACAGCGCTGGGGAGACCCACTCGTTGATCAGCATCAGGTTACCGACAAAAGCAAGCGAGGTCTTGAAATTGCTGCAGTGCTGATTTATGCATCGAATGGAAAGCTTTCCGTGAATGTTCACCAGCGGAAATACGAAAAAAAAAGTTGACTTCGCATACCTCCTCTGACAAGACAAATACCAATCATATGGGCTGGGAACCATCGATGGTAGAATAATTGGGATAAAATGTTGCTGAACGTGAGAATGCGGATGAATGATCGTGAGAAAGAGCACACAATCATCCGATCATAAGGTGATACCAACGAATCGAGCATTGACAACACCAGCGTCGATCAAGACCAGAGAGACAACATCAAGATCAACCAGAACGACAAGTCGCAGAGGACATCGAAATTATTCTGAAGTGAGTTTCTACCTTGGGCAGCCGTTTGCGAACTTGTGTTTGCAGCACGAGGAGGATGCCTGGCTTCTGATTTGTTGAGTAAGATGAGATTATCAACGTACCACAACAGAGAGAGAGAGAAGGGCGGGAAACAGAACCAGTATTACAACTACGACTAGCGATTAGTAATATCTCGATCACTACTATAATTGAACTGATTCGAGTCGTCTCGGTCTTTCTGCGGCGTCTCAGGAAACGATCACAGTCTCTAGATGGCAATCAATCAATGAATAAATCAATCAATCAGCCGGTCGGTCTCTGATAGATTAATCAATGAATCTAAAAACCACTCAGTCAGTCGTTAGAGGAATAAACGGAACGGCACTTCAATAGAACAACCGATTAAACAAGCTATCAAGATCAATCATTCTGAATATCTATTCCGAGGGAATCAAACGAATCCATCAATTGATGGCCGCACCAGCGACGGCGAACAGAGGGAAGCATGCCGCCTTTTGCCGAGGGGAGAAACGCTATCACTACAGCTATCCTGCTCTTATTTAAATCAGGGGGAAAAGACGAGGGAACTAGAGGCGACTCTCTTCCGTCTGCTGGCTCTATGTGGAAGCAGTAAAATGCGATCAAACGAACGGAGATTAATCAAAATAATCAGCTTTTCTCAACCTCGACCGCTGCTACTCCCGAACTAGCGTTGATCCTTTCGGATTTCCTCCCGGGCGCTTACCCTTCTTCTTGGTTTTTTGTCTCCTTCCTTGCCACCCTCGTTGTCGGCAGCTCCGAGGAGCGTGAGGATGATACCCGCTTGAGAATTGACACCGACGGCCGTCACAAGAACTTTTCCTGATCCTTCCATCACATGCGTTCCAGAAAACAGCATTGGGTCAGAGTTTTCACCTTTTTTCACGTGATCGCTCTCGCCTGCGGGCCGGAGAGGATCACAGCGATGCGGTCAAGCAGGGCAATGCGACGGAAGCGGCATGAAAAAAAAAGGGGGAAACGCTTTTAATCCAAAAGGCTTTTCACGGCTCCGCTTCTGAGTTGTCGTCACAAAAGTATGATAGAGAGTGATATGTCGGTCGAGCTCGGGGGGGGGGGAAACCCACCGGTTAAAGTAGACTCATCGATTTTCAAATCATTCGACTGAATGATTATGCCGTCGGCTGGCAGAAGATCTCCATATTTCACTTGGCAAATGTCTCCGACGACGAGTTCTGCCACGCCGATCTGCAGCAATTCGGCTTTGCGTATAACAGCGAACGTGTGTTCCTGCTCAATGCGGTTTTGGAGACCTCGGAACTGTCTCTCTTTGGTGTAATCGTTGAAAGCTGTAACCAGGACAACAATGATAACCGAAACCAGGATCGCGACTCCTTCGATCCAGCTTGCTTCTGAGTCGCTTCCTTCTCCTTCTCCGGGAAAACTTTCTTCTTCCGGCTCTGCAGAGCCTTCTGGATTTATAAATGCCAGCACCAACGAGACAACAGCTGCCACCTGGAAACCACGAATGGAAGGTCTTGAGAACCGATGACCTACGGCATGCCGAGAATGTCGAGAGTTCCGGCGTATTCATCACATGAATTCGTTCGTATACGTCAAGCGAAAGGGAGAGGTTTCAACGTAGAAGGAGAAAGGTGGGCTTTCGCCTCTGAACACACCTGCAGAATGATAAGCGTCATATCTTGCAACGCTTCCCATACCAACTGGGCGAAGGTTTTTGGCGGTTTTGGTGGGATTGAGTTGGCGCCGTAGAACTTTTTGCGTGCGTCAAGGTCTCCTGCGTCACCCGAAAGGCCATCCGTAGGTGACGTGAGGAGTTTTCTGCGGGAGAAGAAAAAATATTTTTGTCCAACTCTACTGTTATCGGCGGAGATATGTTGCCGAAGAGCGAAGAGCACGCTGTGGATGACAAAACGTAATGACGAGAGACTGTGGGAGGAATGAACGACGGGAGCTGTTCGGTACTCACTTGCAGAGTTCTTGCACTCCGCCGTAATCATCGGCGATTCTCTGGATGGCTTCGTGACCACGAGTTTCCATCAACTCGCGGAGCTGTTGGACTGACACAGTGAACTGCGTCATGGTCGGTTCGGTCATTTTTTTTCTTGACTCGACTCAATTGGATTGAATTATATTATCTCGTAGCGGACGAGAATTTCTCTCGCTCCTCCTTGTTCTTCTTCGAAGTCTTCTTCTTCAGCACAATAAAACAAACGATCCTCAAGTGATCTCCAAACAATCATACAGTCAAACAATCAGACTGACAGATCAATCGGTCAGTCTTCCAATGGCAGTCTTGTTAGGGCAGAGCTCCCTTGGTCAGGGATACTATCGAGGAGGAGAACGGAGCAGGAAAGCAGTCGTTGGGCCGTTTTCACGATAGTTAGACGAGAGTCACAGGTTTCGAGCCCTTCGCTTCGCCTTCAACCATCGACGACAACCTCGTAGACCACTTTGCCTGCAACTAAAAGAGGAAATTCCCGTCAGAACGTTATCGTACCGTCTCGAGCTTCGTCATGGAAGCGTCCCTAGTCCGATTAAATATTTCTACAGTCTCAGAACTCAGGAGGTCGTCCCGGATCTCGAAAGATCCGCAGATGCCGGAAAACACGGAGCGGTTTCCTTGATTGAACCACCTATGAGCACATGGCCCCGATGTCACAACGCCACCGGCGTTCTCCGTGAGCGCCCGCTCAATCGTCGAGGCTCAGCGCTGCCTTCGTGTTGAGCTCATCAGCGGAAGACGTGTATCGTTGCTCCCCCGCTCACTGGCGTTCGCGGAGAGAGATGTTCCCGTCCTTCATCTCCGATACAGGATAGGAAGATAACGATTATGTTCGGACCTCGATCCGAGAGAGAGATTTAACGAGCTCGAAGCAAACTCCAATTACCTTCGGAGAGGATAGCAGGCACAAATCAGACGGCGGAGAACAAAAATCTCCGCAAGGAGAATCGAATAATCGCTATTTCTGAATTCCAGTATCTATGTAGCTCCACATCAAAGTCTTCCTGATGAGGTCGGAATGAGAACTTCCCTTGCCTCCGGGACACTTCGCATGAGGATTCCCTGAAATCACGATCGAGGACGACCGACAAGCCGAGTTCGACGAATGCTCTCGAAACCACGGGTTTTGCATATCTTGTGAATAACCTATTCGCGGGCTGAGCTATTCAGCGAGCTCGGCTCGAGCGCTGGGTCGTCTGGCATCAGATGGAACCGAGTTCAGAATGACCGACACCAGCATCTCAGCAGACTGCAGCTTCGGGGAAATGTCCACCAGCCTTCCTCCAGACTAAAGACTTCTAGCAACGGCCGCTGCTGTTCTTGGCAGCTGAGCGATCTTTACGAAGAGGAGACTCTCACGCGTTCGCCGCCGGGTTTGCGTCCGGAATCTCTCTGTCTCATCAGAGCCACCGCGGCAGCAGCGAAGGTCTGGACCGCATCATGGCAGAGGCGTAAATGGCGCTTTGAGCCGATGAATTAAGTTGTTGTCGGCGAGCTTCAGGGTAAAATAATATTCTCCCTCCCGCGTCGAGAGGTCTCCCCATGAGGGTTTGGAAACAATACATGGTATCGCTTGACAGCAGACGTTCTAGGGGGATTCCTTCGCCTGTAGACTTGCGGGTTCCGTCTTCGGGGCACAATCGGACCGGGGGCTAACTCGACGGTGGGAGAAATCTCGGAATGACTTCAGTAGAAGAAACTCACCGGAGTGATTGTTAAACAAGGTGAGTTGGCAGGCTGTCGGGGGCAGGAACGATTGAGACGACATACGGGTGACCTGCGAAGAAGAATGAACCGTGAATATCTCTTGCATGTTTTTATTATCATTTTCTCAACGAACGTTCAGATGCTAGACCTTGCCGATAGTATGACAACGAATCCCATGATGAGCTATAAACAACCAGCCAACAGTATTTGACCATGAGCTACAGATAGCGATTCTTTGCACGCCGTGGCAAGTTCGGGACGAGTCACGGGAGCGAATTACAACGGCTTGTACATGTATTTCTCCTCGTTCTGAAATAATGTCAGTGGGAAACACGAGATCGTGGGAGGGGTGGGCGGATCGCAGACTGCTAGCGAACGCCGAAACTCCTGAGCAAGAGATGCGACGACGTTGCTTGAATTACCCCGAAAAGCCACACAGAAATTAAAAGTGCGAACTTTTCGAGAGCACTCGGCGTGCATTGTGCCGTGCCTGAGGCTATGACCAATCTGTCACGGCAGAAGGATGCGACCAGGAAGCTGTCGGCTGTCGTCAATCAGAATCACCGTAGTCTCGGGATGAAAAAGCAGGAGCATCGGAATCGGAGAGCTTGCCCTAACAGGCCAAGACACGCGCCGGGCTCGCGACCCAGAACGGACGGAGTCAGAGCCGCGACAACCGGGTCAGAAACACGATTCATAAGGCCCTCGATTTGTCCCAGGAGAGTCTCGGAGGCCACCCATGTGACGCGCGGATATTGACGGATAATTCATTTGCCCAAGTCCCGACGACGCGCATCCTTCTCGTCATCGGAGATGAGTGTTCCCCTGCCACCCCCCCCCCCCCGTTCTGCGCATCCACATCGAGCTGTAGACACCGCATCAGCGCAGAATATCGATTCGACGATCCTTTTCCCGAAGCTACGGATTAAACCCAGTCTGCGGAGACACCTCCCCGTCGGTTTTATGAACGACAGCCCAATACCAGAGGGGCCAGGCCGCGCTTCCTCCCGGGCTCCCTGTTCTCCGAATTCGGGCGCACATCGGCTTTTTTTTCTGCGTTCTCCTATCTCGCTCCGGAGGATTCCCACCGGGAGATGCCGATTGTTTATTGTTTGCCCGGAAAATTGTCTGCGAACCGCGAATAGCAAAAATAAGAAGTTTTTCCACAAGAAGGCCGCATTTCGCCTCCATCGATGCAAGGGCAAGTGTTAAAGCGCGCGTGCGTGCGTGCCGGCGTGTGGAGCCTCCGGTCCGTCCGACCGTCCGTCCGTTCGTCCTTCCGCCCATGGGTCGGACGAATAGGGCGCCCTTTCTCTGCAGTGGGGAGAAGAGGGAATCGCTCATGAGCGCGGTGTTCGACGTGGTCTCCAGACGGCGCCACCTCTTCCAGAGGTTCCTCGCTCGAATCAGGTTGCCCCGATCTGAGGGAGCTGATTTTATACAACCGACCAATATACATACAGTCTCGGACACCATTTATGTGACTCGGGAGGCAGGAACCGACGCGCGAATATTCTGCCACGCCACATGAATCGACAAGTCCCCTCAGCCTCCTCTTTGGGCACGGCTCTTGGCCGATGGCTCGATCGAATCGACGGCGTTCCTTGCTCCCGGCAACGTACTCGCCGACATCGCTGAAGACGGAAAGAGCCGGGAAAGAAGCTCGTCATCGAGCATGAGATACCGTCGAAGATCCTGCCGACCGTTGCACGGCGAATCGGAGACCTCGTGATTCCGGGCGAGCCTGATAACGGAACTTGTCCTTATCTCTTAGAGAAACGGAGTAAAGGTCAGCAGGCGCATTTTGCTGCGGCTCCTCCCGGGCGACCGCGGGCGCTGCTGACATGTGCGTTCGGATATTGCTGGCTCAATATTGTAGCCCGAGGCGTCACAACAGGAGGGCCAAGAGCCCGACGGACTGAACGATGAACGGACGGACGGACTAGCTGACTAGCCGTCTGACTGTCGGTGTACTTGGACGGCGGGCTGGCTATCAATGCCTCTAATAACTTCCGATTCTCTTGTGCGTTTTGCTCCTTCTGCAGCCCTGTACACCAATGTGGATTCGTCTTCTGCTCGCAGCCTTGGAGTCGTCGAGCCAGACCAGGCCGGAGCCAAAAAATCCACTCTCCCCCCCCTGGCAACTGGGCCTGCCTGCCAGCCAGCCCGTCGACCGTCCAGCCGGCCGGCCGGTCGGTCGTCCACCCGACCACCCGCTCGCCTGATACACCGAAAGAGGAGAGATAAGAAAAGCGTTGCTGGAAGCCTTCCCGGAGAAGTTTGCAGCCCGACCGCCACTATCGTCTACGCTGAGGCCCACGACAACGACGACGACAAAAACAACAACAACAAGAACGAGAACGACACCAGGACTTCCAGCAACTGTAATCGTAGCAGTTATAACAGGAAGACCTTGCGTGTGAGGTCGGATTAGGACTTTGTTTGTCAGCAGCGCTACACCGATGGCCATGTCACAAGCATGACCGAGAAGCGAAGGGGACAAGGAATATCATCATCAGGGTTTCACTCGATCTCCTCTGCCACGGTTGCCATCGCGATGGAGTCGAAGATCACTGCTGGAGGCCCCATTTGGGCGATAAGCTTCGCATCCATCTCGGACTCATGCCAGATGTCTCCCTTCCCAGCCGAGCAACGTTCCCTCAGATCCTCGGATCTTCACTTAGAAACGTTGTCTCAGATCTTCTCGACTAGATCATTGTTGGCTTGGTCCCGGTGAATACGAGTGGCGTGATTCCCAACGAGTCCCAACACGGACGTCGAGGAAGATGATCATATGTTAAGATACTCGACAAAGCATTTCTTACGACATTCTGCCCAGAGCATCGTCGATTGTTGATGGTACTCGGAGGGTTGGAAGAAGGGGGAGGGCACCGATCGGTTCCCCGTGGAACCGGTAGCTCTCCTGAAATCTTCAATTCATCGATTTCGGAACGCTTCACCGGAAACAATGCGAATGCGAAGCAGACGTCAATGCTGCTGGCGAACATCCTCGCTTACAAAAGGCTGTCTCATTGGATTCCCGTTCATTTCGTTCCCTTGGCTCTTCCGCGTAAGATCATGAGGAATTTACCTCCGCCCAGACGGACAGCCCGGAGGGAACTCGTTCGCGCAGCCTCTGTCGCGGAAATCATTCACAACGGGACGGAGAGAGATCGAGCACGGCAGCCGAGGCGGCACTAGCAGGGCTCGGTGTGGGCAAGCCGACTTCTCTGGTCTCTCTCGATCGGGACCCGTGGCCGAATGAATCTCCGGAGCGCGCTTCCTCCCGAGCCTTCGAAAACGATTGGCAGAGCTCGCGATCGGCGTCAAATGCCTAATTGTTTTCACAGCGAGCGATACTTCCGCAGCGCGTCGAATCCCGAAAAAAAATCCTTCCTAGACCCGGTGTCTCCTCCCAGTTTCCCGGTTCTTGTCGCCGACGGCGTGGTCTGCTCGGCCACGGTATTCGGTCGCTTCGATTCCCACAGCACGGTCAGTGAACGTTTTGTTGTTGGGTGAGCAAGCGAAAGGCCGCGCGCTAAACTCCGCGCGTGGAGAAGCGGCAACCAGCGACTCGCCAGAAATAGCCGAGTACCCAGCGGCAGACCAGACAATATGGAGGGCGATCTCGGGAGAATCTGGACCTGCACACTCACTCAGTCAGTCAGCCAGACAGTCTCAGTCAGTCGGGCCGACAGAGCGACTATTCCAGTCGAAGCCGCCGTGACTTCGAAAACGATGCGGTAGCCGCCGCCACCACCGGTGGCTCTTTCCTATCGGCCAGCACGCATACCGATGATGTGAATTCGGTGCGCACTTTACCACTTCTTTACATCTCTGTAAATCATTGGCAATACATGAGGAAGTCCCTCGTGGTCGCTAGGCCAACCCTCAAGTAGGCCAAGCTAAACACACTCTAAAAAAGGCTCGTCCGGCCACCGATCAAACTAACAATAACCGCCGTCATATACTCTTGATGCCCTCAGTGCCGATGTGGGATGACATTAGTGCCAATGGCAACGGCGGCAGCAGCAGCGCCAGACACGTCGCCGGTAGAGATGACATCCGAATGGAAGAAATTATCTTTGATCTCTTCCGAAGAATTCGTCAAGAGGATATTTAGTCACTCGTCCCGGTCGCAAAGCGTGGTCGTCTCATTGGGAACGAGTTTCAAACTACATTCGGACGAATAGACCAGCGTAGTCGCGGGTTCCAGGTATCACGGTACCTGCCGGCGGACACTTCGGCTTCAAAGCTTCGGGCGAGACTTCCCCGCGGGACCCCCACAGTTTTCCAGCGGAGAACGACGGAAGTCGGATGGTCAGAAGCCTACCTGATGTCAGGAAGCGGAATGCAAGACGCAAGCCTTCTCGCTCGCCAATGACGGCGTGTGTCCTCGAAGCCGAGCCAATGAGTGCGACTAAGAGCCCTTTGTTCCTCGGTGGCGTTCATCTTCCCCCATCGGTCGACTTCGGTTACTCTGTTTCGACATTACAGCTCGTGACGGAGTTCCACCAGGAAAGGAAAGACGGAGAAACGACCGAGAAAACGACCTATCCACCGGAGCGAGCAACGCACAGAGCAGCTAATTGCGTGCGAATATCTGCGAATGAAGGCGGAGTTGGTATTCCGCCCTCGGCCTTCGATCACGGCACAGGTGTTCTGAAGGGCCTGATCAGCTCCAGCATCACAAGGACGGAGGCTCCCTTCTGCGTCCGATTTTTGATTCTTCTCAAGCGGAGACAACAGCCGAATCGTCTCGGAGTTGTTTTTCCGAAACGCGACCAGGACATCAGGACATTCACGTTGGGTGAGGGGGGGAGTCCGGAACAAGCGTCTTCGAAGGGGGGAGCAGAGCGCCCGGTGGGAGAACGCAGACTCGTCGGGCCAGAATTCTCTTCGGGGAGCGAGCCGAATCAATGGGATCGTCCCGGCGAGACCAGGTGAGGCCGAGTCGTCGACCGGCTTGTGAGTCTATTCGTTGCCAGAGCAGCTCTGCTCGCTCACTCGGTTCGTGTGTAAGAGAAAGCATCGTTCTGCTCGTCGGTCTGTCTGTCTGCCTGTCTCTCCGTTCCAGAAAATGGTCTAGTGACCTTTAATACGAAGCATGGACGCTGCATGCAGTAGATATCTTACCGTTGCATGGCGACAAACTCCTGATTTCTGAACGGTCTTTCGCGTTGGAAGGCCGTTGAGCACTGATACTTATGTCCCGACACACAAAAAAGACGATCGTACAAAAGTCTGTCACATGGCCTAGCTGCTGCTGCTGCTGCGGCGGCGGCTGCGGCTGCTGCTGCTGCTGCACTAGGCTTAACACAGGGCCATGAGTTCGAAACGATCCAGGCAGGCACTCGGTCGGGTAAAGGGGCGGACACTAGGACACCACCGACTCTGTTGAAATTTTCGAAATCAGTGGCGATAATCAGCGAGTCCGCATTCGAGAAAAATCACCCGCTCGGCAGTCGAACAATCAATCCAACTCTCAGACAGACGGACAGACAACCAACGAGTCAGTCAGTCGGTCGGTTGCAATGACTTTCAAAAGAACACGGAGCTCTGTCGCGCTCTCGCCGGCAGTACGTATGGCAGGTTTTCGGTATGCAGTCCGAACAGATTATTCGATCAACTCCTCGGATGGTGGACACTCCATGAGTTAAATAAATCCATGTATCAAACAAACGGTCGCTTAGACAGAAGTCAGTCAGTCAGTCAGTCAGTCGATCAGTCAAGCAGTCAGTCAGTCCGTCAGCCTGTCCGTGGTTTTCCCGACTCTGCCAACGTATTTGGTTGGACTTGGTTTGTATATCGGTCGGTCAGTTGCTGGGTTGGTTGAACGGTGGGTTTGTTCCGACAGTCCCCGGAAGGTTTGGGTCGAATGCCTGTTTGATACACACCGATAGGCAGTCACTAAGATTCAATTCACAACAGACAGACGACTGAAAGACACTCAGTCACCCAATCAAGTACTCCGATGAATAGATTGATAGATGAGCGGTAGTTAGTCGTGGTCACACACTCGAACAGTCGGACACACCGAACGATCATCAGTCAATCCGTGCGTCAGTCGGTAAGTGAATCCGTAGCTAAAGTGGGATCTCCGGTTCGGTGTTCACGGTGATGTCCTTAGTGCTGCTGCTTTTGCTACCTCAGATGCTTTAACGGCAACGGTGGTGTGGCGGCAACAGCAACAAGGGGCGATCAGTCCGTCGTCGATCAATGGGCGCTTAGAGAACTTGTGTGCTGAAGGACTGTGCAGTTTCAGGCGACGGGCTTGCCATCACGGTTCACCCGACATGAACAACAACGTCGGTGACGGCGACGACGACGACGGCTGCGTCGACGCTGACAACGAGTTCCGACCGAGAGAATCCGTGGTTACTTCCTGCTGGGGATCAGTCACAAAGAGCAGCACAGGCTGGCGAATCACAGAGATCCGTCGAGCTGCCAACGACGACGGCGTCCGTCGACCTCACTCACACAGTGGTCACACGGAGAATCGGGGACGACTCAGAGGACGTCGAGGACCGAGCGAGCGGTTACCCAGTTCGGATCGGGGAGGTTGTCCGGTGGGCTGGCTGGCTAGCTAGCTACCTGCCTGCCTGCCTGCCTGCCTCTTGCCAGCCTGCCTCTTGCCAGCCTTACTGGCCGTTTCGGTGGCTTGCTGGCTGGCTGGCGGGCTGCCTGCCTGCCTGACGGGGTAACTGGTCCTGGCTCGCTCGGAGCTGCTCCTGCCGTTGCTCGTTCAGGATTCGGTGCCTGGTTTTTCGGCAAATGTAAGGTGGTCTGACGGAGTCGCCTTTGACGATCTACGTTCGCCCTCCCTGTCGACCGACCGACCGACGGACCGACCCACCGCTCGCTCGCTCGCGAAGAGTGCGCAAATAGGGAAGGGTAAGCAGGTTCTCTTCCTTCGTCCGTCCTGCTACTGCTGATGCCGCCGCCGCCTGCCCGCTGACTGGTGCCTGAACGGCTGGCTGGCTGTTGGCTAGTTGCCTCGATGGGTGACAGCTTCACGCTTCTACCCTCCTTCCTCTTAGGCATCGGGGCCTTCCCTGAAGAGCCTACCGCCGGCCTGCCTGCCTGCCTGAACCAGTGACCGATCGGCCGCCATCCAGCCAAGCGGGCTGCTTTCCCGCCGCCTGCCCGCCGCTCGCCCGCCAAGCATCCCGCTAGCCGGGCGAGCAGCCAGCCAGCCAGCCAGTCAGTCGGATCGTGGGCCTTCTCGCTTTCTTGCTCGCCTGCATGCCTGTCCGCTAGTTCTTGCACCTTATTTTAGGTGTCGAGCTCGTTGGCAAGGACCCGTAATTTCGGTGGACCGATCAGCTCGGTAATGCAAAGAAATCCCGCGATGCACTCCGAAGCTGACTGTCGAATTCAATATCGTTCAGTCGTTCGACATGTCCTTCCTCATGTCGGTAGGCCTCCATTTTTATTCCCCTCCTCCGAAACTCCTTTCCTCCTCCCGCCTTCAGACCATGTCGTTTGTACTACTCCGAGTAGCCGACGATGATACCGTAGACGATAACCGCCACGCTCTTCGTCAGCTGAGCTGTCTCTCATACTTTGAAATACCCGTCTGGTAAAAGCCGCTCTAATCGATCAATCGAGCTGCGGTAGCCAACGGCGAACTCTTTCTATTGGCCACCTGAGCTTGCCCGAGGCATTTATTTGCAGCTCCTTGGCGACTCTGGAGTCGACAGACAGACCCCCACAGAGTCCGGAGCCGTGCTGCGTTCGGGGAAATAGACCGATTCGCAGTGGAATATCTGTCTCCGACATTACCACACCGATCCAGCGAAAACCGACCTCCAGGTCAGACGGACGGATGTGGAGACTTACAAACGGACAGACGAGCTGGTTGGCGTGCTCGCAAGGAAGGACCTTCTGTTGAGTATCCTGCACACTGCAGAGCGAGCCTGTACAAAGCGGGCTAGCACCAACCGACAGACTCAGGGCGCGCGCGACCCTTCCCCTCAACAGACAGACTCACTCGACGGAGCGCCTGCGCGGATCAATAGCTTGTCTTCTTATTTTCGCGGAAAAAAAATCATATCAATCGTTTTTCATAGGTGACGCTGATGTCGTCGAAGCCGCTGCAACCGCCAGCATCAAATCTTCAGCGAGAAGCTCCAAGAATCGACTCGGGGAATCAGCTACCACTCTCGGAAGAGTTGGCAATTCGGGCAAGGTCTCCACGGCGAACAGTAGTCGCAGCACTCACAGCTGCATTGGCAGCTGCAGCAGTTACACCATGACAACGAGGCCATCTTCGACCAGATCGAAAGCGACATTCACCACGACGACGACGTCGACGACGACGACAACAACAACAGCAGCAGGAGAAGCAACGAGAATAGGAGCAACAACAAAGAACAAATATTCTCAGCGAGTCCTCCTGACTGACGCCATTGGCGGAGCCGTCGCGGCCCCGAGCGCTCTCTTCCGACTTCTTGATACTTTGTAGAGGGGCACGTGGGGAAAAAAAACTCGTCGATGAACAGCAAGTCGGCCGCACAAAGTGACGAGCAGAGGGAACAAAGACAACAATATTCCTTGAAGATTCGGTTTCGCAGTGCATCGTCGAGGGAAGACACTCACTGAGATGATGGCCTCCGGAAACATTGGCGGCAGTCGCAAACTCTTCTAGGATTTCAGTGACGTCCCCTCGGTCGGGCAAAGTGGATGTCCGGTCCGCGCGCCACGCCGTACATTTTCAAAATGAACTCAAGGATCGAAGAAACCGGGCGAAGAAAACGGGGGGGGGGAGGTTGGAGGACAATGGTCCAGAACCTCAGATTCAAGGGACTGGGGTCGAAAAACGAGACTGAGAGTGAATCCGACCGCGGTCTTCGAGATTTTGACGGATCGTGAGTCTTCGGAGGAAGGCTCCGAGAGCTCTGCAGGATCGACATACTAGGGAAACAGCTCCTCCCGTAAACTGTCGGACAGTCCTGGCCGTCCAGAGCTCCCGCGACCCATAGTGTAGGATGAAGTCGCGCTCGCTCAGTATCTACTATACTACTTGTTCGCCAGAAGAGGGTAAACTGCGCGGAGCACATCGAATACCGAGAAGTCATTTCGCGAGCCAAAGATCTCTCTTTTCCTCTCCCTTCGCCCCGAGTCCGACGGACTCAGAAAGGGACAAACGTCGACCGCAAGGGCATTTGGCCTCGCTCCAAATTGCTCGGACTCGGTTGGAAATAACTCAAAGATGTTTCCCTTGTCGCAGTGAGTAGAATTCAAGGACGCCTCCCGGATACATTGCTCGCTCTCCAACGGGAGTCGGCCACTGGATTTTTACGATAGGGGGAATGCAAACGGCATCCCGTATAGCCGGCATTAATCTTCAAGGAGACCCGGACGTGGGTACCTGCGTGGGCTCGGAAGCAGGAGCCTCCCTCACCCACGCCTTCGAGCTCAACCGTTGATGAAGTCGATTGCGAGCGGCGCGGCGGCCTTACCGTTGGAACAAATGTTCGCAGATGTTGTATACAAATACGTCATTCATTGTTTTCGGTCGAAAGCACAATAAATCAGAACACGGCGATGGGGCGCTAGCGGTGAGCTCTGTGGAAGGGAGAGAGTGAATCCCTTCTGCCGCCATCTCTCTCGCTGTCCTAGACGGTCGAAGCGCTTCGACGGCATTTTTTCCGGACAGGCTTTGTGAGACGTGGGGCAGCATTGTCAGCAATGGTTCGGGGTTGCCCCCGTTTCACAACAAACCATCCGATGGTGTGTGCCTGACCATTGGCTCGACGGGCAGTCGGTCCGTCCGTCCGTCGCTCAGACCGATAGCAGTCGGTCAGTCGAGTAACTCAATCGGTTTAGGGCTTTATTGATACACATCGAATCCGCCGTGGTGATGGCGACAGAGGCAGACAGCCAGCAAATCAACAAATCTCGAAGTTACCACCTAATCCGATCGTCGACAAAAACGGCTAATCCGATCCGAGATGAAATATCATGTGGCACGAATGGAATTCCTAATGACTCCACACATCAGCATAACGGCGCTCTTCACACTCACTCGAATAAACCACCACCACCAGGGCGGACGCGCCCTGGAAAGCAGCGCCAATTCATTACGGCACTCTCGAAGCGCATGACCGTGGTTTTATCGATAATAACGTTTCGACGCTCGGGACGCGACCGGAGAGCATTCATCGGAACAGCCGAGCATCTCGCACGGAGGGCACGGTCGAAATTCGTCCATTCAAAATGTGATGCGACCCACGGCACGGAAGGAGTGCGAGAATACGGCGACTTTCCGAAAATCCCGATAGAACGTGAATTTCATCGAACACTCCTTCGAAGCTCTAAGGGAACCGCGGGACACAACGACTGAGCTCGACCTGAGACGGTGTTAGACGCTCGCAGGTGATTCCCGCAAGCCAAACGGGAGAAACATTGCGAAAACATACATATCCGGATTGAAGGACCACGCAGCCGACTTCGTCGCCACCCTTAAATCGCGTTGCCTTTAAATATGAAGCAAGGTGCCAGACCTGACTCAACGAGCACCTAGCTCGCTGATCGCAGGAAGCCGTGATGTGATGCACAAGGGACGAGAAGAGAAAAGAAATTGGAAACTTGGCAGAACAAACGATTGCCCTTGGAAAAGGCTGGAGGATGCTCTGAAATTCCTCGACCATTTCAAGCAAATCATGATGGGAATCAGCCCATGCTGGCCACGTCGGCGAGTTTCGATCCGCGGCGAAGACGCGGCAAAGTCCGTTCTTTCAGCTGAAATCTATTTCTCTCCGAAGGCGACCTCCAGAGCGAGTGCTTCCGAAAAAAATTCACACGTACATAAGCGAGGACTTCCTATGCCCGAGTCGCGCTCACTTTAAAAATGAATCGATTCACTCAGCTTGCGCAGTCTCTCCACCCGAGGCAATATCGCGTTTCGCTGCCGTTAGCGACGGATAGAGAGGGAGATCTCGAGATCTGGCTGAAGGAGCGAAAAATTCACGAGCTGCGTCGCATGCCTTCTCTGAGAATCGTGAGCTCTCACGCAGAACGATCGTCTCCGAGAGCTCGACATCGGGTCTCCCCTCGAGGAATTCACTCGATTCTCTGAATCTGGGAATTCCGAAATAGACACGGCTACAGCTCATTGACCTTCATGGGCGTAGTGATTCATGAAAACCGAGTCTCCTTCCCGGCGGTCCTGTCCAGCAGAAGAACAACACCGGGGAGAGAAGATTTCCGATTACGGTGTGACGAAAGTTTTATCTTTCCTCCGACTCGGACGAGGAACATCCATCCCTCTTCGCCTCGTCGTCGACCGACAGCTTCGGTTTCGCATTGGCAGTGTGAGTAGGGTCGACCTGCTTTCCCTAGGGATGTGGCACAGAGCTAGTGTTTTTGTCTAGCCTCGTCGTTGGCGTCGTTCTCGTCGCCATCATTGTGGAACCTCTGGGACGCATCCGGAATCATCCTCTGCCCTCTCAGGGACGCAGCAACTCGCAGCGAGACTTATGCTCTGACCTCTCGAAGCGAAAGCTCCCGCAGACTCGCTCGAGAATTATTCCCTCGGTCTCCGAAGAAGAGATCGATGCTGGTCCTGACTGCTGACAGATAAAATCGTTCGAGGCATCGTACTCTTTTCCAACCAGATTCATCACATGTTGCAGTCGAGGATCGGCATAAAAAAACGTAGAGAGCTCCTTCACACAGAAAATCATATCATACATGGGGAAGCGGTTCGTAAGAAAACGCAACGGTGTCCCGAACCGCGGGCCGGAGATACTCGTAAGTAGCGTGGCGCCTACTCGGGAGGCAGCACGTGTCACTCGATCGCAATGATTAAAAGAGTGCCCAACGATTCCGGAGTTTCCGTGACCTGCATTCGGAAGGAGAGCTACGCAGACACGCATTCGACAAGCGGTCGGATCATTCACACCCGAGACGCCGAAGAACGGAACGTGTACGTTCAGTGTTTTATCGCGCGAATCTCCAGCTGATCTACATATACGTCTGTATATTCGAACTCGGACGTTCGCTATATTTCTCAGGGACAAGGCGATGTGATGAGCGATGGAAAATAGCCCCTTTTCCGATTCCCCGGTGGGAGCGATCCGGCTCAACAATGGGGCGCCCACGATGAGTGTCCCGTCCTGTTTCCGCGTGAATCCACTCTTCCCGCACATCGAGGGTCACCCTCGATTTTGAGTTCCGGAACGAGTGGAGTCTGAGCGGCGTCACCGAATCGAAAATGAAAGCTGCCTCCTCCGATAGACAGTTCCTCCGGAGCTGTCACGGACGACTCTTCAAGCGGCGAAAACGACTTCTGCTGTTCCGCCTGACTCATATCCAGTCTCCGAAAAAAGTACTCCGGCCGCTCGCCTTCAAGAACGGCGACTGATCGGGAGGAGAGGAAATTGACTCAGACGATCATTCCAGCAGGCCAGGTCGAGAAGCAACACGTCCTACAGAGCTCAGCGTCGACCGCGTGCTCCGGAGGGAGGAACTCCGTACCCTCGAACTTGTCAAACACGTCTCCCGAAAATCGACGAAGGTCAAGACGTCGCTGCTCCGCATGATTGATATCGCCGTTAAAAAAACGCTGTCGCTCTCATCTCGTCGAGTAATGAGAATGATGTCAAGCCAGATATGACAATGTCGCGCTGCATATTCAACATTCCGCAGCCCCACTAAACGGTGGAGGATTAGCCGCGGAGCATCGCAAGGACGACAGCCACGACAACGGTAGAATTCCGAACGCAGCGCGGTACCCGAATTCTCATCTGATTGAGTTGTTTCCGGAGCCAGATGATTTTCATAAGCCGAAGTTGCGGTTAATCTTCCGCTGAACACACAAGAGAAGCTGTCCGGTTGCTTTGAGCATGCAGAAGCGTTCCCTCGCACCGTGAAGAAGAGCGTCAGCTGCGAGAAGTTCCTCTCTCCTATTTCTAGGCATAGAACTCGACCGATAGCGCCCTGCAATACCTAATTCGATATGCATCTCATTCATGATTATCGGTCGTTTCGTGAGTTCAATAAATTAAGAATTCAAGTCGTTTCCGGTTCCGTTAGATGTTCTTTTGGTTCTTGGGTAAGTGCTCGGATACGCGCGTACCTCGAATGGAGACCCGGGTGTATTGACCAGAGATCGCGATCAATATTCAAAAATAGCTTAAAGGAGATAGAATGACGGTTCGCTCCGAGGGACCGTAAAGGTCCGTCGAGCGTGTACTATGTGGGGAGCTCGAAGCCGGCAATAACGTACGCTGCCAATGACGGAGTTCACCGTCCGCGCTGCCGACAACGATCACGCCAATTTCGAATACGAGGATCGCAATCGAAGCAGCAACAGCTCAGCGAGGACACGGCTTCATGTTTCTGAACGATGTTTACATGACAAATCTGTCTATCATCGAGACAATGCGCTATTGTTAAGCAGTGGCTCGCAATTATCGTCAGTAGTCGGGCTGGTTCGACGCGGAATGTTGATTCGTGGAAGCTCGGCTCTCCGATGTACTTCATTCATGCCCCCGGGCGAGGCCTCCTGTCGAATCCAAAGGTCACAGGGGGTCTCTGCCCGTGAGGCTCTCAGGTTTCAGAGCGAGCGGGGTCGATCCCACACAAATTGCATAGTAGTACATCGCGCACCCGCCGGATTCGGACTGTACGAACATGAAATCGTATACCTTCGACGAGAAAGCTTATTGACTAACGTTGGGACAGGCTGCGACAGTTCCGACTTGTTCGATGTCACTCTGTTGACAGTTTCACTCAACATGTCCGACTGGGAGTCGTCTTCTTCGGTATCGAGAGACATCTCTGCCAGGCATCGCACACTTCCCAAGAGCGTTCTCACTACTCCGTTCCGCAATCGAACCCGATGCTATTAGATCCCGGTAGCGAAAACCATCAGCTGAATCACGGAATGGGAAAACTCTCCGCAGTTCTCAGCCAGTCGGTGGGAGATCCCGTTGGAAATGGTCACACCATGGAGGAGCGCGTATTCGCGCGCGAATCTCTGGACGCTCTCTCCGCGAGTGACATTCGGGGATAAATTCTCTTGAATCTCCTCGAGTGAGCCGCTTTCGACCCACTACGCTCAGGCGAAGCCTGTCACTGGCAGACCGGAGATAACCCGGCCGGCTCGAGTCGTCTGCGCGAGTCGTTGAACTATCTTTTCGCGGCACTCCAGAACTACTATTTCCGTCACGGCAACTTCGAGGTAAACATTTTAACGACAAGTGCTGCGGATAAAACGCCGCCACTTGCCGGGATCTACCATTCATCCGGGATCGCTACCGCGACTACACTCGGGGCACTCCTCTTTTTTTCCCCATCAGATTCGAGCTCGAAATGGCAGCTCGTGTTCCGGGACCCGGAGCTCGGCCCCGTCCTTGCCCCGGAACCACCCGAACGATAGTCGATTCCCGAAAGACAGTCCGAACGACAGAAACCTCATTCCTGTCGGCTGGATGCGAAGCCTCATTGGATGTCTTGATCTCTGGGATCGTCCCGAAAACCCGGATGGAAAGCCGACGAAGAGAATCCCAGAAAAACATTCGGGCGCTAATATCGGCCCGGAGAGAGCTGTGTATTCAGATCTCTGCTACAGGGGTACGGCCCTCTTCGGCCAAGGGGCAAACACTCAGGGAGAAGGATCTCGGAGCCCCGACGACGGGTCGACAGGCTCGGAAAGTTATCGATGGGGAAGTTGAGCGATATATGTATATCTTTCCATCTCATCACTCCCATCGAACGAATCTATTCATCGCGCTCTCGGACTCCTGAAGGAGCAGACGACGCGACGTCGACGACTTCTATTATTAGCTCTAATTCAATCAGATCAGAGCATCGAATCTCGTCGTCGTCGTCGTCGGACAACGTGGACGAGCAATGAGCGGTTCGGACAACGATCGAGGAAGAGAAACGGCAGCGATTCAGCGAAATCAAGAGTTTTCCTCTCGAATGGAAGTGGAAGAAAAAGTACTCGTGCTTTTCTCTCGCAACAGAGTCGCGCCGTCCCGCACGGAAATCGAAGCTCATAATTCCTTTATGAGCCTTCCAATTGCCGGCGTTCTCGGAGCGGACTCAGAGGAACCTCATTGAAAACTCAAACAGATCATGAATACGACACGCTCCTCTCTGGTGCAATGTGGCCATCACTGTTGCTCCTGTTCTGCGGCTCTTCGTACGAATCAGCATCTGATTGGTCGGACCTTCGATCATTTGCTATCTACATACATATGTACTGAAAATAGAGCATGCCAACGTTCAGCCCCGATGAGAGCTCCCTCACTTGGAATTTCTAGCAGCATGAAATATGTTCGCCTCTATCAAGTACACGAAACTTTCTCAAGGACTCGGCTTGGCATCATACATCGAATACAGCCGGTTCTCGGAAGCATTCTGAGAGGTCGCTGCGGATACTGAATATTCGAACCTCGGTCTTCTCAGGCTCCATCGACTTTTCAGCTCGCTGAAAATTGTTCCTCCTGACTAAGATATGAAGACTCGTACACGCTGAAGACTCCGCAACATGCTGCCGAGATCTGTGTTCCCCGTGCGAGACGCTCAGCGGAACGGAATGGGACGAATCACGACTATCGATTCGGTGGTCCGCCCCAAGGAGATCAGGCACCGTTGTTATGACCCACGGCCTGAGCTCCGAAAAATCGCGCGAGGCGCCGGGTGCTCCGGCCCTGGTCGATGGACATCGGAGATCGTACATGAAGCCGATAATCGACGGCCTGAGCCATGGTGGGGGATGGAAAAACTCCTCGAGTCCATCGATTGGGCGTGGGTAATCTCTGCCTCGCGATCTGGTCGGATCGAGCGCGGCCCCCTTCTGTTTTCTCAGGTTCCGCGATTCAAAAGTCCGAACAGCTGAACTGAGCTTTCCGAGGAGAATTCTCAAGCCGTTGGTCCATTCGGCGCCGTATGATAGCGGTGGTCTGTCGCGTTTGCCGAGCAGCTCGAACCTGAACCGAGAATAGTTCTAACGTAGGTCGGAAGCGTGTGCGCCGAATATATCTCATCTCTGTGTTCCGAGACCGGTGTGAGTATCCAAGATAATCAAGCCCTGACCTCTGGCCATTAGATGCGCGTATGTGACGGCGGCGCTATGAGCAGCAGAGGGAACGACAACGATGGTGGCTACGAGCAGCGAGATTCATTGTCGGCTCGCCGAGAGCAATCAAATTCAGAGGGAACAATTTTTCGTCGGTCTCGCAGACATATGACAGAGATTGAAAGGAACAAAGAAAGTAAGCAAAATGTCAGAAAGCAAGTTCCTTTACTCGCTCTCCACAAGACCCGAGTGAATCTTCCACTGACCCCATTTAGGACAATGTCAGCGGGGAAAAATTCATTCATATGAAACTTTTTGAGAAACTTTCGAACAATCGCGACTGCTGGGATCGCTCCGTCTTTCAACCGCGTATCCCGCGGAGAAATCGCTCTCGGGAGCTTCCGACCGATTGACCGGATCGTCACTAATGATACGTTGGAACGACGGGCCTTACATTTTCTCTTCCTTCGATCGATTGACTGCTCATACGGAAGGCGGAACGTTCTAGCTCGATCAATCAATCAATCAGAAGTATAGTAAATACTTATCAATTGGAAGCGACCATCATTCATCGATCCTCGGGCTCACACGATCGGGCGAGCGATAGCTAGTCATTAGCGGGAAAGGCGCGCTATCTTATCGACGTGTTTTCTCGAAATATCGATAAATGCATAATCGTTAGCAGAACGTTCCCGCGGTAGCAAAAATGCTCCCAGTCCGCTTGCCCGTGCTGTTCCCGCCGCACGAACGCAGCAAAGCATAACAGTTAGAGGCAAGTTTGCGTGTCCTTGCCGTGGCAGGCCCAAGGTCACGTCGCGTAGGATGCGAGAGCGCACAAAAGCGGCAAAACCAAGACAAGCTATATGGAAGGCATTTCCGAGAGCTAGCTGCCGTTGCCGTCACCGCTGCCGACGCCAACGTCAGAGACGCAGCAGCAGGCGCCGGCAGCTTTAATTTCCCGCAAGAATCATTTGCGCTGGAGTAAAACCTGCCAACGTTACTTATGCTCTCATTGTGCTCAGTGGGCTCCCATTGTGAATAATGAGGGACTGTGCAAGAGTAGAAGAGAAGCTTTGAAGTACAGGGCAACAAAGAAAGTCGAACCTCGGGGCTCCTTCTAGATACATCAGCCGGTCCCACTTGGAGTGAGCTCCATTTAGGTCCCGGGCGGCGGCGTTTCGTTGGAAGAATTTAATTGTGAAATTAGTCGTCCCTTATCCGACAGCTCGGAGGACGCTTGACTGTCGATCGCCGGTGGCTGACGTGCGATCATGAAGAGGAATGACAACCACAGGTATATCTACCGACTTTCTCAGGGGATTCCGGCGATATCGACTCGTCAGGAACGGAGGTCAAAGCTTCTCGAGTGAAAGGTAACGCGTCAGAATCCTGGCAGAGATTCAGAAGTTCGTCAAGCGATCGCGAAAGTCCGGAGTAATCCTGCGGCCGTTTGTCAAATCAACTGATCGTCTGCGGCTTTCGGGGAACCCATTCGGACCCTCTTCGGGATGCGGTGGAAGAGATCCAAAACGACACGAAAAATTCAGTCGCTTGGAAACCGGTCCAAGCGAACGCCCTTCCGCGACACGGTGCTTATTCCGCTTGCAAACCTTTTCAGAGACTCACCCGACTCGCTGCTGCCAAGTCGGGTGACCGACCGGCCCGTCGGACGGACGGACGGATGACTGGTCCGCGGACTGGATGGTGGTTCCCCTACGCACAATGGTTCAGTGCGTTTCCAGCAGCGAGGCAAAAGTCGCTTCCCTGAATTAGCAATCTTTCTCTTCACATGGAATCTTCTTCAAGGCTTTCGTCCATTCTCTGATCTTTTCCAGCAGCAGCAGCCGCCGCTGGTTCGTCGACGTCGTCATTTATATGGCGGCAAACTCTGCTTTTGTGCTGTACGAACGAAGAGTAACTGCTTTACGAGGAAGCCAGCAAGAACGAGAGAGAGGGCAAGCCAGATTGAAGGAGGCGGGGGAAGCGGAACGGAGGAGCGAGACGACGACGACGTCGACGACGACGGAAGGAGAGGAGAAGAAGTCAGTAAGAAAAAGAAGGGACCGACTCCCACTTAGAGAACTCCCGCGGAAGAACGAGCCGTTGGTCGGTTGAAAAAACGTATGGTTGCACACAGCGACCGAGCGACGAGCAGACCGACCGTGTATCTGCCTGCCTGTCGGTCTGACCGACTAACTGCCTGCCCGCTGACTGACTAGCTGGCCGGCCGGCCGGATCCTGGCTGAGAGTGATTGAGTCGACGATCGACTCGTATTCCGACGGACCGACCGACCGTCCGTCCAACTGTTCGGACAGACAGACGGGTTGTGTTGCGAGAAGAGCTGTGAACTAGAATGCCGAAGTTTCCCGACGGGGGATCCGCGCCTCGATTCGTATTGCGGTCGTTCGATGCATTGTGATGCTAATCGTCCCTCCCGGTCTCTCCCAGTTGACGGCGATCGCCTCTCTTCTCTCCCCCTCTCTATCTCACCCTGTTCCCATTTTCTCTCTCTGTTCCTCTTGGTCGCAACGTTCCTTCACCGCTGAGTGAGCCGTTCACCCCCTATTTCCGGCTATCCGCCACTCCTCTTACCCCTTTGCGTGTACCCACTTTCCTTTCTTCCTTCTTCCTCCTCGTCTGCCCCCGAGGAGAGGTTTGAAAACGTTTTATCTCTCTCTCTCCCGTATCCTGCCACTCTCTCTCTCCCTTACCGCCCCTCTCTCTAGCCTTTTCTCCTCCTCTACTTTCAGCTAAGAACGTTGGCCAAGGTCCCGACGGCTACTGGCCGACTAGGTCCGCTGGAGAGACTCCGTCCGTCTGGTCGCCTGAACTAGCAGCTCGGACGCTTACTCGGTCGATCGATCCAGAAGCACGTCCTAAATTGAAACGCGCTTCCAACATTACTCTTACTTAATCACTCTGCTTTCGGGACCAGGCCAACAGGGAAGAGGGGACGAGCTCTTCGTCGACGCCACTCACGGTCCCGAGTAGCGTTCTCTCTCTTTTTTCTCCGTTGATCGTCCTCACTTTTCCTACTCTCAATGTTGCGCTCCACTTTCCGCCTATGCCTCTTCTCGGCTCCTGCCTGCGCCGCATCATGCCGGTAGCAACGATCCGGAGCCGAATCAGGGCTCCGACCAAGCAACGAGCCGACCTAAGGCCGTGCAACGACGACGGAGGCGCCCGAGTCGACAGTCACGGTCACCAGTAGCTTTCTAGTGTTGATTTCCCGGAAAGCGTCACCGATGGGTATCGGGGAACATTGCATGCGGCATCGACAGCGTAACTGAGACACTTATGACTGTGATACCTTCGTCTTTTCCCTGAGCGTTTGCTCTGGTGCAATTTTTCGGCCCGGATCCGCGAACAAATGGAGTCGACAATGATCGAGCCCCCTCATGATTTTGACTCGAATCCGAGGGTGACTTACCAGGCGAGGAGTGTATTTTTTCCTCGGTGATAAATCGGACCGCCGTTCTCGCTATAATGCTACGCCCGTTGAAGGTCATCGTATCCCCGAAGGCACGGCTGGAGCTATATTTAGTCACGCGGCGCCGCTGTGAGACCCCGGCTGTCATATAGGGAATTATTTTCTCCCTCGCGCTGCCTAACTAACACCGTGTAAATCCATATCTTCTTCGCCTCCGTATCCCGGGATCTGCTGCTGCGGTGACCTTTTTTCCCCAGGGTCTTGAACTCGGTCGACGATACTCCGGCGGATGACAGTCCGGGGCGCCTATTGACAAAAAGTCAAGGCGGTAGCCATCGAAGCATCTTGTCACCTCATTCGATAGACGGGAAGGCTCGGCATGAGGACGACTTGGCTCGAGAAGCTTTTTTCTCAAGCAAGCTTTAACGGAGTAGCTGCGTCATTCCCGCGGGGAACACGCTCGCGATATTTCAGCAAACCCGCGTGAATATCGATGACAAAGTTCGATGGTCTCGAGTTATCCGGAAACAATCTCGTCCAATAAGCGAGCCGGAGCTCCGTATGCGGACGCGATGGAAGGTGAATAGGGGTCAATATGGGAATCAAGGTTGGAAGGAGGCGGTGATGGATGGCATGAACCTTGGAATAGACGATGTCATGCAGGAGATTCGATCTCGGAAAAATGGGAGATTAAGACAGAGAGGAGCGTATAACTCGTTAGAGATATAAAGACGACTCATTCCCAAATTCCCATGAAAAATACAAACGTAAGTGACTTCTCCAATCGAGAGCAGTAGCTCCGCGGAGATTCCTCCGGGAAGAAAATCTCTGAACAAGCAGCTTCTTTCGAGATACAATCCACGGCTGATGTCTCTCAGCAACAACGATCATGACAAAAGCCCGCGTACACGCTTGATTTTTGGCGGCAGCGGCAGTACCAATCACAACAACAACGAGAGCTATACTACCGACTACAATCAGTACATCGGTTCCGTTGTTGTTTCTGTTCGAAAAAAACGGGCCCTACGTTCGAGATGGGCCCGACGACGAAGCCAGGACGTCGACGACGGCGAAGGACGACCACAACCGACAGACGCTCGGTCGGCGCGACGAAGCCAATCGAAAAACGCCGAAGGGAAAAAGACGCTGCCGCCGTCGTCGCCGACATGTTTCAGGCGGGCTGGCGAGCTCGCGGGCAGGAAGGGTGAGCTGATGGCAAGCTTGGCACGGCTACAAAGTTCTATCATGGACAGGCTCATCCAAAAATAGGGGTTCCACCATTCTCCGAAACGCCGCTCCAGCTAGCCGATATTAAAATACCCACATCGTCCTCGAACGAATCCCAGCAGGAGGGAAGGCGGGCAGGCTGCTTGGCTGGCTGCCCAGCCGGCCGGCCGAGCAAGCCAGGCAGAAAAGAAGGAAAGAAGCAGGCGAGCTAGCTAGGCAAGTCGGTAAGCTCCGCTGGCCGGATGACAAGCTCACCGGCTGTCGACAAGTCTGAGAGTCAGGCTAGCTGCATGGCGAGGCAGTTGCCGACTGCGAAATCTCGGAAGACCGGAGCGGTCTCGTCCACCGCGGAGCGCGGTCTCGTCCAGAACAAATGTGTGAATGGATGGACGACTCGTGAATATTCAACTAGCTGCATCGGTCACGGCGCTCCATATGACTTCAGTGTATCGTTGACTCTTCGCTCGCACGAACGCCCACCCGCTCGCTTGCTCGGTCACTCACGAGTGTTCGGATCGGTGTTGGCTCGACACGCGAGCCAAACTCGTCGAATCGCTCATTATGATGGCGACACGGTTGACACTAGGATGTGGTGTCTGCCCGATACGCTTCCTCCGCTCGAAGACGTGCCCCCTTCCCCCCGAAATCTCCAACACTCCGATTCGTACACCGAAAGTTTTCGAGTTGGAAGACAGCAGGAGTCCCGCGATTCCGTCCTCCGGGAGGAGCGTAGTCCCGCGACCAAGTCGATGCAGACTGTCACAAACTAGGGCTCGGCTCCGCTCGATGTTCCGAGCAGCGAGCGACCTGTTCTGCGAAAAGGCTTGCTCACAGCGCCCCAGCATGTCTCGGCTTGCCGCGCTAACAGCCAGCTCAAAATAGGGAGGACAGCTCTAGACGCAAGACGTGTTTGGAATGGACACTTCCAGAAGCTTCCTCGCCGGCCTCCGAGCTCTATCGCGTGCGCCCTTCGCACGCGAGCCCGTGGGCTTGGCGGCGAGACGTTTGGAAACCGGTTCCCTCCCTCCGACAAGGTGGCGAGCCGCTTGATGCCCGCGCTCCGAAACCGGCAGCGAGGACGAAGACAACGACTGAGGAACGACGGGAAGGATGGCCGGCTCGGCGTAAGATGAAGCCTTCCCAAATTAGCACGGCGGTCGCTAATAGGTGTAGCAAGAATTAGAAGCTCCAGAGCAAACGAGCGCACCTACGGACCGGGCGGCATCGGCAGAGACGGCAGGGGACCGGGGGCTGGCTGGCTGACAGAGGGACTAGCGGTGGTGCCGCCCGCCGATCGACCGCTCCGGGGACCGAGATAGAGGTTGTAATGAGGGTAATGACTCTGAGGAAACGAGGTACGTCGGTTCCTGTCTTACGCTGCCTGGCCGTTCAGTTGGTCTCATGAAACGGAACAGGGAGCCGTAGGGACGTCCGTCGGACCGGTGGGCGTTTCGGCGCTCGGTCGTTCAGTAGTTTGTTCGTCGTCCCGCGTCTTTCTTGTTTTTCCCCGTCCCCTCTCGCCCCATCGAGAACCGACTCGACGTTGGTTGTTCTCCTACGGGCGTTCGAAGGTCGGTCGTTCCGAACCGCGATAAGCACTCGGCAACCCGTCGAGAGCATCTTCTCCATTGTTCCCAGCCCCGCTCTTCTCCAAAAGAAAATACCAAGCGAGGAGGCGAGTGACGGGGACGAAGGAGAGATCGGCCAGGGAACTCTCGACATGAAACTTTCTTTCGCATAAGAAACTGACGGAATTTCGATGGAAATAATTTACGCATCCCAATGTCTGCGTAATATGATTTCCAACAGGGCCCATTCTTCATCCCGGAGGTCAGAACGCCCAAATGATGCAAATTAGCTTGAGACGAGGTTTGTGCATACTATTCGAATCAGGCTGGAGCCCCCCCAGCCTCAGGCGCGGAGGCAGATTCAGCGAGACTCTTCGATCCAGAAGTTAGTTGAGGATATTCAAAGCTCTCCAACTGTATGAATAAAGCTCGGTCTGGTCGAGAGAGACCCTCTCCTACTCCTTCACCTTCAATGAGACCGGAGAGCGCTCCTCTGGGCTACCCGAGTTCTGTCCCTCATGTTCGGGTGCAACTTCGTGGTTCCTTAGGGAGGAGGCCAGATATTCCGAGCGATACTCTGGATATCATGCGGCCAGATATTCCAAGCGATACTCTGGATATCATGCGGGATAATGGGGTAAAGAAGGCGAGCCCATGACCGAGGTCTATGACGAAATGAGGACTTGGACTTGAAATGTCCTGAAATTCCGTTTCGTCGCCTCGGAAACATGCACCCGAGGCATCCGACGAACAGCTCTTGGTACATCTATGAGGGGAGGGGGGCGGAGGATTCTCTCGCCTCTAGCGGGCTCCGACTGCCTGAGCCGAAGGAGAGGACGGGTGAGCATTCGATGACCGATACTCAGCGGTGACCAGAACTCACTCAGCCGAGTGGCCGCCGGTCTCAGAGCGATGATCTCATTTGAGGAGATTCGATCAGGAGCAACGAGCCAGCTCTAGAAACCACATCGGATTGAAGGTCATGAGTCATGACCTGAGTAAGGCGTACAATAACAATCGCGAGTGGAGAGAACGGTGCTTGTGCAAGAGATATAACCTAAAGACTCCCGGGAAATGTTCCGATCCGAGCCGAGCGCCGTTGTCGTGGAAGAGTCGATTCGGTATCTTCGAAAGATGAAGGAAAAGTCTTGCGTAGCCAGCGGAATCGATATGAAGAGCAAGAGTTCTCGAGGAGAAATAAATGCTTCATGTCCCTTTATGGCTCACGTGATTCGCCCCGAGCGAACTCTGACCCGGATGCGTACCTTTCATCCGTAAGTCTCATCTCCCCACTTCCCTCCACATCCTATACCAGCAAGCCCCCAAGACGAGGGTCCACAGAGGGCTTGGGTCTCATTTAGGCAGAGCCTATTATGACCGCCAATTTCGGCAATTTATGGCTCCGGTTGCGAGGGACAAACTTCTGATGAGCGATGCGAGGAACAATCGGTCGTCAAGTCATCATGCGTTCGAACTTTCGCATGCAGAATTTTTTCAAATCGACATGTAGAAGATGTCAAGACGTCGGCGCGTTTCTCGCCCCCTACGCAATCTCTTCGAAAGGGGAGAGGGAGAACAACCCCGCTTCCGGAAGTCCAAAAACTTCGAGCTCGGTCCACGGCAGGCTCCATTTAGCTCGTGGTCGTTGACTGGAGATTCTTCCTTCTCGCGCAAAATGAATCAACGGCCCATTCCACAACCGAATGAGAAACGAGGCGCAATTTGTTTTGTCCGAATGTGCAATTTCCTCGTCACCGGGAAAGAATGAAGTTTTCCCTCCTTTCAGCGTTCCGTTCTCCAGACGCCGCCGCTGCTGCTACCGCCACCGCTCAATCCAAGGTCGTTTCGGAGGAACGACGCGGCCGACCACCGCAGTGCCCCGATCGTAGGGACCTGAATTCATCTATAGGTAGAGTTTACTATAAGATGGCTTTGAAAAAGGAAAACAGGCCTGATGGATGGAGTCCGGGAGAGTAATGGAAACCAACCTGAGGCCGGCACGGCTGCGAGCTCGGTCGGCCGTGCCGGCCAACTTGAAGGCAACCAGGACGGAAACAGCAGAGTCAATCGCGGCGGCTATCTCTGGATATCTGGTTTGCTGCGATCCTGAGGCGCACACGTGGTCAGATAAAATCAGGGGAATTATCGGAATTCTATCGGACTTCATCACATGACCGAGAAGCAGAGGGCGACTACCGGTACATACTGGGATCACAAGGGCGTCGGACGGCAGACGACATTAGCCGGTCATCGATTCCCTGCAGAGATTACATTCCTTCGCCGGCTGGGTCCGTAGGATTGGGCGTAAGACTCCTCTGCGTCATCCGATTTGGATGACAGGGATCTCTCCTCCGAATATTTCAAATGTCCCCAGCAGTCACGACATGGTCGATTTTTTGACCGCCCCTCAAGGACTGTGACCTAAAAAACTTTTTCGGGCTGATCCACACAGCCAAGGTTTAACGTCCCGGGTACTGTTATTCACGTTGCTTCCGAGGACGGATCCATAGAGCAAATGTACCCAGGAGGATCAAGGCCGAGTACCTGCATATTTTTTTTCTGGACTGTGACCTGACTCAATATTGTATGTTCGGAAATGGATGGGACTGGCTCGAGAAGGGGTCGCGAGCCGTCTGCACCCCACACTCCGAAGCTCCGAAGAATACGGAGGATTCAGCTCCGCAAAGTCCGAGTATCCAGTCTGGAGAATGGGCCGGTCCTCGCGAAACTCGTCCCGGCTCCTCGGGAAAGCCTCCTTGGCATCCCCTGACGGGTACGACTCCCCGCAACGGTCAGACCGCACATGGGCGTGAGCGAGATCGGAATCACTAAATGGGCCGAGCCGACGTTCTTTCCCCGACGGCTGTCGCAGCTAAGCTCCGATGATCAATCATCGGGGGACACGGCCATCGGGGCGAGCCCAAATGGCGACAGGGGAGTCCTTTCACGATCAGGCGGATGAATGACGGCATCAATCGAATCTACGAGGTCGAGCGAAGGGTCGAATCAGGACATTCCGTTTTGCCAGAGGGAAAACGCCCCCGGAACCGCGAGCTTCGAGCTGGTGAAGGATCCAGTCGGAACGCTCGGGAGTCCCAGACCGCCGAGCGCAAGGATCGGATCGGCAAGGGAGCGCAGAATTCCACATGAACGTTCTCAGAACGTTCCGACATGAGCCGCTTGATCGGGTATCGACTAGGGCCGCGCGGAAAAAACAGTATCCTTCTCCACCAAATCGAGAGGAGTTTTCCCCGAATGAGCGCCGCGAGGGACATGCCATCGAGTTCCCCACGCTCTGAGATAGCGGGAAATTCGGAGGCACTCTCCACCAGTCAGAACGCTCCGAGTGTCCTTTTCACCCTCGCACCCGTCCTCTCTGTGTCTACCCGGCGAAGGCTCAATGATGATAAATTGAGTGTCACGGTTCCCTTCTGCTGTCTGTTAAGTTCTTCCCCTGTTATCGACAGACTGAAAATCAGGCAAGCAGACTGGCAGGCAGAGAGGCGGTGAGACAAGACGACGACGACGGGCGAACCTGCCACGCTGAAGCCTCCTTCCATAGAAACAAACTTCCAACGTTCAGATTCCGGCTGCTCCTTCAATTGAGACAGCTCATCGAGACGAGTCTTGCGTTGACGCATCAAAAAGCACTCAAGAGCCTCCCAACATAGTCACGGCGTCGATTAGCGGGAGCCAGGCGTCGGAGAAAGAATTCATCCTGCGCCCTTGGGTTCAGGTGGCGCGATGAAGAGGTGAGAAATGGTTGGATCTTGGTGCTCCGGTGGACGCTTTTACTTAATTCCTCTCGAGCCTGAAGCGTTCAGCGCACGGCCCGGTTATCAGCGACGGCCGAAGGAAGTTTGCAATTCCGTGGGTGGAATGAAGACATGAGGAAAACTTTCCGCGGCACTCGGATGCTTCCTTGAACCTCTCGACTTTGAGATGAGGGCGGTGTCCGGGCATGGAAATGTACAAAAGCGTCGAATGGAGATGCGCACGCGCCACCTGATTGAATTCGTTATCGAGAAGAATTAAAATTCTTCACAGGAGAGGACTCTCCAATCGCTCACGTTGGGAACACATTGCAGCCTTATCGAGGGCTCCCCGAGAATCCTCGCAGATTCCAACGCTTGTTCTCGTCTAACCTCTCAAAGTGAAAAGAAGGAACGTGAAGCGAGTCTGAGCGAGCTGTGTGTAGCTATACGTGTGTGTGTACGTGGCCTTGTGCTCACCAGCAGCTTAGACAAAGTTTTCTTTCGACGTCTAGATCTTTTATTTATCGATTCCCCTCTACTGGCAAGCGTGCTTCCCCATGCCCTTCCCCGTCCGCTCCTCCGCGTCCGCTATTCGTCAGCTTCGGAGGGGACAAATATCAAATGGTTCGTTGACACTTCGGGGAAAATATTCGCGTCTTCCTCAAGGTTGAGGCGCGGAGCTAAACTTTTCCCCTGCTGAATAGATACCTGATGCGCCAATCGTGATAAATGATGCCGCTTACCTGGAAGAGAGAACTCAGTAAGTCGAATTGAACTGAATAGGCTACCCCCTTTCCTGGCTCCTACTCAGAGAGAAACTTCTCAGGCTTCGAATTCTCGCACACTGAGCTCTTCGGAAGCTCGGGACTATTGGGAGTATTGGTCGAGATTTGATTGAATGATTTCACTTCTCCTAACCGCCCCTATCTCTGAATTCCTGATAATCGAGGAGATCCCCGGGTCGAAAAATAGCTCCCTGGGGTTATCGACTGGGATTCCCTTTTCTTCGACCCGAATCCTCCCCGTCACTGGAAACTATGCGGTTCCCGGCAGATTGAATCTTGAGAGTCGAGCTCTGAACGCGATGAACGAGATAATTCCGAAATATCCGCGATGAAGTTATGTGGAGTAATAATAATCCTGAACTGGCTCGGAACTCGAATAATTGTGATCTGATTTGAGATGCGACGCGGTGAGATGCTGCGCCCTTCCCGCTTCTTCGATGGATCCGAGACACATAATGACGGTCTGAATTGATATCTTTGAATTTCTCGGATGGACCTCTCCTCGGAGAGCTTCATCTGCAACGGACGGAATTCGCCTGTATAATCGATTGTGTTTACTGGCTCGAGGCTCCCTGGTCCGCGAGTCCCGGAACTCCATTTGGCGAGTATCTCCAAGGATTCGGGAGACGCCCGCGGCTTGGTGCGGGGAAATATACCGCGTTACTTTGCTGTCTTTTTCCGAAACTCATGAGCTGCCAAGCGGACTTTGCTCTCGGAGAGTCCATTTGCAGCGACGGAAGCAGGCGAAGAGCCTTCGCGTCCCGAACCCGCTCGCCCACTCACATAATATAGGACTTTGTTTCCTCTTTCAACGCTCAATTAACTTTTCCATAAAGCTGATTCGGTCTCATACACACCTCTCCCGGGAGCCTCGTCAAGAACGTTGAGATCAATGTGACCTTCAGGGCACAGAGTCACTCTCGCCCGGAAGCCCATGCTCGTTCTTCTGCGTTTCCAAATGGACGAACTCCCTCGATTTCTCCTCGGATATAGCATCATTCACCGATTGCCCCGGATTCAGTCCAACTTCTAGTGCCAGGAGAAGAAAGTCCAAGTTTCACAACGTTCGTAGTGCAATTTCGATCTCTTGAAACCTTGACGAGACACGTCATGACCTTGAGAGAACCCATCAGGTTTCATGCTCAAAATAGAGACCTCAACAGTCACTCGTCCCGAAAATGTAGAGAAAAAAGACTGTCGGCAACAGGATAGCCCGTCCATTGAGGGCACAATTCACGCCGAAGACCCAGTGCCCTTTCGCTGCCAAACTCCACCCACGGCACGAAGCGAAAAGAGTCGACGCAGCAGGCCATGGGAAAAGATAGAAGCCAGCCAATTTATCTGCGAACTCACAAAAAATAAAACGGAATGGGAATTTTCGAACTCGCGCACTTCCGCTGGATCGATCACTCAGGCTGAGCGAAATCCCGCTATTTTCTCTCTGCGCTGTTTTTCGCCTACGGGAACAAGAAGCTTAACTTTCTGTCGGAGCTAAACGGAGAGACGGAGAGCCTACGGCCGCAAAAAAAAAGAATGGGAAGGCTCCCAGACACCCGGATGTGACACTGAGCAGAGCAACGCAGCCTTCCCGATAAAATGGATGAACTTCACGTCAAGCGCTTTCCAACAAAATCCGGCGTTCACGGGCCGGAAATCATCGTGACACGCGAAGTTTCGAGCACAATCATATTCCGGGACCGGAATCCCCGGGGCACCCAGGCCACCTGGAGGATCCCCGGAGCGATTCTCGCGGACGAACCAGGGAGATGAAGCGAGGAGATTTCCCGATTAAACGCCTCCGTTAACGATCTGTCCTCGCGGGATTCGCTATCGTCTGAGATAGGTGTTCAATGCAAAATGAGAGCGTCCGGTGCATACGCCCGCCCCAGACTGTAGGGGAGGGTCTCCGTACCAGGAAGAATCGATTTTGATCCTCCATGGAGGAATCGACTGAGGAAGCTGGCAGGAATCGAACGTCTCGTCTCGCATTATTCTGAGATGGGAGGCGACCTCGAGTTCCGGTCTCCATGGATCAGCCATTGTGCTATGAGCCTCACTCAGTCAGTCAGTCAGGCTCCGAAGAGGTTTTGTGACGACTTGATAAATCAATTCCCTGATGCCCGCCCGCCTTTCGCTAAAAGGAACCTGTCAGCGCCACGCGCCGTGTTATTCCAAAGCCGAATGTCGCGAAGGTCGCTCTCACACTGAGCCTACAATCAGCGGAGGCCGAGCTCGCGAATAACACGGATTTCGGATCCAGCTGCTCCAACAACAACTGGGTGGCCGACCGACTGTCTCCTGGAGGGATTTCCAAGCTCGTCGAAAGGAGTTTGTCCAATTTTCCCGCCGCAGTCTTCAGGCTCCTTGTCGCTGTTCATGGTTCTTTCGAGGCGAGCAAGAGACAGAGGGAGCGAGGGAATGGAGAACGAGCGCAAGGCGATGCCGACAACTCTGAATGTTCCGAAACATGAAATATTGGGAGCAAAAAAAAGATGGTCGCTGCTTCCTTCCTCTCCGGACAGATATAGCCGACAGAGGAACGGAAAGAGCATCGAAAAGAGCGAGAAAACGGGAGGATCTGGGAGAGGAGAAGCGAGAGGTATCGAAGAGAAGACGGCGCGAAGAGATGGAAGGGTACGGAAATTTTGGCACTATTGAAGAAAGGGGATCGGGAGACGGCGAGGCAGGACAGATGGAGACTAGGGGGGAAGGCAAGGAAAAGGAACAGAAACAGGAGGTGAGATGCTCGTAGGGTGGATAAGGCGGGGGGGGATGAGGAATAGGAGAAGAGGAAAAAACAGAAGTGTGGGAGAAGGAACCAAGAGGAGGAGGAGCATGGAGGAGACTTCAGACGGGGCAACATCCGAGGGAAAAAACCGGAGGAGCGGATAAGCAAAAATTAAAATAGAAACAGGGAAGAGGAAAAATCATGCGAAAGAGAGTAGGGAAAAACAAACCGAGGCAGGATATTAGGACCAATGCTCTATATCTCTCTCGTCTCGTCCCCGGCTCCTTTCTCGTCGCGGAGTTTTCCAGACTTCCGACGAGCGACCGCATCGATGCGTACGCCGCATCGGCGAGATCGTCTCCGACCGATGCTTCAGTCAATTCGCTCCAAAGTTTCGCCCGGTTTTTGCCGACCGCTTCTGACTCTTGCACGAAGAGCTCCCGGTCCTGATTTCCCTTCCTGTTCCCCACTTTCAGGATTCTGAGATGAGTCTTTTCTCCGATTTTCCAGACCAGAGATGGCTGTGTCGCATCTACGCGCTCCAAGACTAGGAGGGTGTCGTTCCCGTAAAAGTCGTCTAGCTCCCACGAAATACGGTCGAAGGCTTAGGTGACCTACCAAGGAGAGAAACAGCTTCCGATCCGAAGACGAACCTGCGCTCGAGATACCAACTATGCATCTGCGGGGAGCCGGAGTTGACGTCTTGCGGCTCGCACTGATGATGATTCTGATGCCTGGTTGCCTAAGAATCCGTCGGTTGAACGGCTGCCGTTTCAGATTCTGCCAGCGGCAGTCGGCGTGGCCGCCGTAAGAACAATTCACTCGCGTCAACGTCTGTGACGCCCGTTGATATCGAGCGAGCACCCGAGCGCCCATCCGTCCACCCAGACGAGCAAGCAAGCAACCAGCTAGCACTACCAGTATAAAGCATCGACTGTTGACGAGTGTGCATCGATGCGTAAGTTCGGCACGAACGACAGCGTCACCACTCACAGTCAGCTTAGTCATGTTCGCCCATCATGGAAATACGTCAATGTCCAATGGAAAATGCGACTCGAAGACCATGCATGGAAATCAGTCGCCAATCACACCGAGAGACCTGCGCAGGTCGCCCGTCTGGTCCGAGCTGAGGAAAATCTGTTCAAGGGGTCCTAGGAGGCTAATCGGGACTCTCCGAAATCGGGAAGCCTCTTTTAGTAGTACCGGACAAAGTGTGGAAAGGCCAGAGCAAAGCATGCGGGGACTCGGAGCAGATACCGTCCTCAAGCTCAGATACGCGAGCTCGCTTTTATAAATGGCTTGTAATGGCACGAAAGACAGAGCTGAGGACGAATGATTGCTCAGTCAGAGCAGAATTAGACAGACGACCGAATGGACATGCCGGCACCGAAGGCATGCGACCTGGCATGTGTCAACTCCGCCCAACCGCCTCGCCCTCTGTTTCATCATATAAAGAACGCCGAAGATAGCACAGTCACGGCAGCTTCATCTATCGTTTTCCGGTCGGTCTGTGTTGGTTCCAGATATCCCTATTCCCGTCTTTCCTGCCCCGTGGAAGGGTTTCTGCGCCGCCCCAAGCCGAGCCTTGCCTCGACCGACGCTTTCCTGCGGAAAGCGATGGAGCTCTCTGGCACTTTCGTGGTGCCGAGCAGTCATCGGTCGTCGTTTCCTCTCAATTCCGCATCGAGTCTGCATTGGAGACATACAGTGGAATCCTTATGGCCGAAAGGGGAAGTAATTTCGGATTCTAGTGCGCCAGGGAAGCATCACTGTGCGAAGGCGACGAACTCTTGAGCGAGACTCACCATAATTCGCAGGCCTCGTGTTTCGGGCTAAAGACGCGTCAACCACATTGGGACTTCTGTGGTTATGCGCGCTTCGAACAGACAATCGAAATCGAATGAATTCACGGCGCTGAAACCTTCAACCTTAGCGGGTTTGTCCCGTCAATTGGAGAAAAATCGAAAGTCCAGCTGTGAGCCGTCCTCTACACTGTGATGACGTGAGTTCGGGTGAGGCATCAGCAGTATCGCTGAGCGACTGACTTCTGGGGTGGAGGGGCAAGCAGAGCAGGAGCATCGGCCGAATAAGTCAAGATCTAGATTCCCAAGCTTTCAGCTACGTGGGCAGTCTCGGGATCCCGTTCGATTCCTCGCCGACGGTGAGCGCCGCCGCCGCCGCTGCAGCGCGTCGTAATGGTATCGATAGGACACAGAACAAGCCGGGCGAAATATACTCCGCTTCAATGGCAGTTTTGAAATGTGAGACGCTGGGAGCTCCCGGTGATTTAACATGCTTGACGTCATCCTGGCAGAGTGACGTCTATTCTCTGGCTACTACTGCTCGACGGACTGGCGGTTCCTCTTAGAATAGCTCGCCGTGCCGACATTCCGTCGACTATCACCGATAGCGTCAGTCCACTTGGCTACCGTTTGCACCGATTCTATTTCTTATCTTTCAGGAGACCTCGATTCGGTTCTCCTCAAAGGCTCCCCAGCCCGGATCCGTACCGACGGCGGTCTCGCACTCGAAATTTCTCCCGCGAGTCCCGGACCGATCGTCGGTGTTGTCGGCACCTGGATGCTCAGCCAGATCGGAGTCGTTACGCGAGGAAACCGAACTCGGCGGCTGGCTCCTCCGATAATTTGAGCGGGTTCATCCGAAAGCGAGTTATGAATCAAAGTTCGGGGCGCGAGTCTCGCGTCGAAAGACCCGGATATTCTATCGTCCCCCAGGTAGCGACTCGAGTTGCCGAGGGAGACTCTCTCGACTTCACTCCTATAATCGTTAGGTACAGGGCACGACCGCTCGCCTTACTCGCTCGTCTGCTCCCATTAAGTGGGGTCGACTTCGTACTTTCTCATGAATGGAACTCGAGCCCAACATTCGAGGAATCTCATTAAAGCAAGAAGCTCCTCGGCAGCACAGAGATGAACCTCCCCGAGGGTCTCTTAAACTGATCTTGATAACTCATACATATCACGCCCGCCAGCCAGCCCGCCCGCCCGACCCAGTCGTCCGTCAGCCGTCCCGGCGGTCTTCCTGAGCGCTGAATTCCCGGAAGCCGTCAAAGGGGATTGCCGAGGACTCGAGCTATAAATAACAACCACTGATGAGAGGGAAAAAGTCTTCGCTTCATGGCCGCCGGGTTTTGGAGAGGAACTTGAGTTTTTGATTCTGACTGATTTGACAACGCCCCCGCGGCTTGCATCTTGCAGGGAACCTCTTAATCCTGTCCCAAGCTTGACTGTTGATCTTTGAGCTACGATTCGACACTTCGAACTTCCTGGAGGTCTCGAGTCTTAGGTCTTGGTTAGGAATTCGGAGTACAGGCGTCACATTAGAGACATTCCTGTGACAGGAAGGAGTCTTGAAGCCGCAGAGACTGACCGAGATTGAATGTCGGATCATTTTCGACTGAGGAGATCGAGTATCGCAGTGTCCCTCGGCCTTCAATTGGAAGCGAGTTGAATTGCCTCGGTCCACATGTATGAAATATACGATCCGAGGAAATTCATAGTCATGCTCATATTCCCCGCTGTGGAGGATGGTGGAATCTACCCCATCGAGAATCTTTGCAGCTTTTTCGCCGTATTCTTGTGAAATGCAGGAGTCGAGCATGAGATGGATTTCCCGGTTTCCCATCAGACGGTTAACGAAATGCTCGGATCGAGGATGTGACGGAAACACGCTCTAGAGGCACTTGGGTGCTCCCCATAGCGTCATCAGCTCCTTCAAACAGCGGAGCACCGCGGACGTAATTTCTATCGCGTCTCAGCGTTCGAAAAGCGCGGGCGGTCGAGTTTACGATTTGAGAGAGAGAGAGATTCCCCCCTTCAAATAGGGGAATCAACCGGAATCCGCGGGGTGACTCCTCGAGGATCTCCATTCTAAGATGATGATGATGGTGATGATACTCGCGGAAGAAGATATTCCAGTCAACCGATGCCCTCGAGTATATCCTGCCTCAATCTCGATTGAAGGAGTCATCTCGAGTCCAGCTCCTTCCCCATTCCCATGTACCGAGTACCGAGCATTCGAATCGAGTTAATGTTCCTATTGTCAATCGCCATTCTATTCGAAGAACGACATTTGACAAGCCTCGGAACCCCTTATGGTGGTCGAGTCCCAATAATTGACACTGCTCTCTGATCCCGGAGTTTGGACATTCACTGATGGGAACCGGAATCGCTCGTCATGATCATCGTTTCGAGCACTTTGTCTTGTGGTGGCTCGCGAGGAGAATGACGAATATATTCACTGGACGAGTCGACCTTCACAGCACACCTGCACGGATGAAAAAGCCCCGTGTAGCAGATGAACAGACCATGGGAGCAACGAAGCATCCACTACGGCTTCGGTCATCCGCTCCGTTTAGACATATCGCTCCCTTTAAAAAGAGGCCTGGTCATTCTCCGGAAGACGATGTCCCTGTTGGTTCGCTTTGAGCCATTCCGGCCGAACAGAAACAACAGCGTTCCGATAATTCGCTCCAGTGCAACGCGAAGCACGCCGGTATCAGGAGCGAATTTCCGACGTCGATGCGACTCTTCCAGCCTCCAATTGACGTCACAGCCGACATCGTTGGCTGGATTGCTCGCTCGCACTCGAAAAAAGTGCTGTCAGCCGCTTAGTTTGTCGGCTTGTCAGAGGCTTGGTCAGCCTCTTGGGTCACCAGAACTTCTCGAAAAACATTCCATTCGGTACCCTGATTTGGCGGTCGCTGTGTCACCGCAGAACATCCATCAATCGTTGCTGTCCATTTGATGCCTTTCCAGGAACGCTGGCTTCGATATCCTCTTAGGTACGAGTGATATGTTTTCGGCATACCGGAAATGGATCATTGACCGGCCAAGCAAGTATGGAGTTCGCTCCCACACAGTTCGAGGCTCCGGGATTCGAGAAAAAACTCCATCCCTGTCTTCGCGGAACAAAGCCAATCGATTCGGTATTTCTTCGAAAACTTCAACCTCTTGATCTCTCACCATACGCACAATCTTGGAGTGCTTCGTGGAGTCCTTCTGCATTCATTTCTATGTAGTTTCCGGGGAATTTCAGGAGAGATGCATGTCTGGGGAAAAAACTGCAAAACCTGCGATGTCGTTGATCCCGACACCTTCGCGACCACTCGAAATTGTTGTACTGATAAAGCGCACCATGACGCCGAGTAAGGAGACGACACTTGAGCGAAGTCGTCATCTCGGCGAACATTGGTCCTGTGCCAATCATCGCTGGGGGGCTTTTTTTGTTCATCAATCGAAAGTTGTATCGATTCCGCACCACTCCGATGATTCCAAGAAGTGTGTTATCGAATACGGGAACGGGCAGCGGGAACCTCGACTGAGTGAGTGGATTGTGACCGGAGTCAAGTTTCCACTGTTCGCCGCCTGCACCGTCCGGCACTCTGACGCCTCTCCTTTTCAGAACAGTTCCTGAACGAGTTTGATTCTCCCTTCTGAGTGGATGTTCGCACGCGACGATAACAGGATGTAATGTGGCAGGGGGACATCAGTGTCTGGATTGATCCCGGGAATTTTTTACTGGAGAGCGTATTTCTTCGCTTCAGAGATTCTCAGATCCTCGAGCCACGCATTTGTTCTCATTGTTCCGCTTTATCGAATGTTTTCTTTCCTGATCGCCCGCGTTGACCAGCCCCTTAGCGCCCATTCGACGGAAGTCAGCGACCGAGATGAATGACAGGGCATTCTTCGCGACTCCCGCGCGTATTACATGTTGTACTCGCTCGAAAATCCGTATCCACTCGAGAAGGTCGAACCTGATTTTCAGCTCACTGTATGTGATCTGCCTGACGATATTCCGGAGCTCTCCGTGAACTTACGGTCACCATCTTCAAAATCTCACAAAACGATTAGAGCGGTGTCTCGTTCGCATCTGATCATGTGAAGGATGCGAATCGGAAGTGATCCATACCCGTTCGCCCCTCCACTGCCGGAAACGGCATCGATGTTGCTCTTAGACGCCGATGGCTGCTTTTCGACTTTCGAACGAGAAAATGTCACTCGCCTTATTCGTTCGTGTCTAGAGTTGGCGCTCGTCTCAGCTGGAAGACGCATTCCTCGATTTTGGATTGAAATGCGTCTCTTTCTCTTGCGCGGTGCCATCTGTTCCGATCTTTCCGCTGCTCGTTGAGACACATGCGACTCGAGTCGTCTGAAAGACGATCTCCATGACGGCGCTTCTGCAACCGCCACGATCGTGGCTCATGATAATGGCGGAGATGTCGAGAAACGCAGAGGATTGCGACGACGCTTATGATCATGAGCGGGCGTAGCCGCGAACGAATCAAGGTTCTGTTCTTTCCGGCATTGCTCGTCAAGTGTTTTCCGTGAGAAACGTCCGGTCTGGAAGCAGCTCCCTGCGTCAGTCAGGTTGAGCACGGAACATTCCCCGTGCGTTTTCGCACTCGCACATATGTCCTGGACTCGGTTCGAGACTAAATTGAAAACTATCCCGAAACTTCCCCGCTCAGAATGTTCTCCCGGGATAATTTTCCATCCAGGAGTTGCAACGTGTACAGAACATAGTCCCCAGGAGAGTGTTTAACCGCGTTCTGGGGTCCGTGGCGGATAAAGATCGAAGTCGACGCAGCTGATCTGCGGTACGGATCGATCCAATGTTCCACTCTCTCTCTCTCATCTCGAGGGCACGTGTATCAGGGCAAACCAGAATGCTCTCTCACTTTGACGAGGTTTCTAATAGCGCCGTTTCCCAAGTGTCATCACCGAATCCGGGGTAGGCAGGCATGGGCCCCTGGAAGGATTTCTTGAGCTCCCGACTCCGGTTCGTTAACGCCGATATCATGGACGTCGACGACACCACCAATCGGAATGATAATGATGTTTTTGTTCGTATTGAAAATGCGGTCATACGTCATACCGCATTCAGAATGCGATCCGATAAAGTGTGACGAGCGTCACAATCGAACGGTTTGTCGATATCAGCGAGTTAAAGGGATTGACGAATTATGTCGTCGAGCCTATCACTTTGGAGCCCTCGCTGATTTCTTCCAGTAGGCACTAACGAGACACTCAAGAGGATTCACGATGCTGCGTATCATACGCCAATTCCGCTCCGGTATCAAAAACCGTAGTGCAGTCGATAGAGGAAGTCGCAATCGTCTTCCCAGAATGTGTATATCATGCGAGAAGTCAGTCTGAACCCATCGACGCGGGAGGTCACGCGCTCCGTGCCCGGGCGCATCGAGAACAACTGAGATGCCACACCGGAATCTTAAACGATTCCGAAGGTCTCAGGTGTAACTCACTCCTACCCTCGAGGTGGATGTTCCGGTCGTGAGAAGGCTCCTAATCCTTGAGATCGGCGGGAATATCCCGAGAGTCCTCTTCGCAATTTCGAATCGCCAGGAAAAGTCCCGTTCAGACGATGTCCAACACGAAAAACACGAAATCCCGTCTCCCGTCAGTGATCAGAGGCTTCTTTAATGAACATCTGACGATGTTTGCGCAATCGATTCTATGACTCGTCCATTGTCCACCAATCCTCGTAATCTCTCCTACTGTGCAGCGTTTGACGCAGCTGTCAGCGATTATGGGACACGTGCTCTTGATGATAATTCACACCGATTGCCGGCGATTATTGCGGCAATCGACGCGATTTTTTGAGGCGTTGCCCTTCGCGTATTCACACCGATCGACGGATTGGTCGTCGTCCGCGATCTTCGGCCAGACCGCGTCCGCTTGCCATGATCATACTGAGCTCACAGTCCCATCTGATCTGGGCGTCGTATGTCGACACGTGGCAACTCGAATGAATTCTCCCGGGGAAAAACGCTCATTTTTCTATTCGTGGCTACAAGGGCATGGATGCGACGAGCATCGAGCCAAGAAGACGGCTCGGTGTCACCGCTCCTCCGCAACCATCCTCTTTTTTCGCGCATAAATCTGCATTGAGAGCCCTCCAGAAGGAGAGCCCACCTGCCCCATGACGAGTTCACGTGAGTCTCGAGCGATTCGTTCCACGTCGACTCATCGACCCGCCGAGGCATTCAAACAAACTCGGAATTCAGACCGGTCGCCACGCCAGCTGAGCGTATGGGCATTCCGCTTTTTCATCATCGAACGCCTCGGGTTCGTAGGGTTACGCATTCATGAATTCAGTTGTTAGACTGAGGAAGTCTTTAGCAAAATACGATGCAAAATTTATTCTGATGCAATATTATTGTATGGATTGACTGACCCAGATCGACTCGCCTGCTCGTTTGCGAGACAGCCGCCCAACAACGGCGACGCAGCTTATTTTCTAGGCAACGTATCGAGTATTACGCGCCTGTGACCTTCAACCGCAGCGTGAACAGGAACGAATTCCGCATACACCCAAGCTTCGACTCCAATGACTTTCGGATAGACCGAAAACGTATCTCCACGAAATCGAAGCCGAGGACGGCAGGACGCCAAGACACTCTTCTGTGGGCCGACTCGGGACGCGTGCAGGGCTCGCGCCTCCACAATTACTCCTGTCGGATGACTTCATGAACCGAATCTCATTAGTGGCCGATTCGCATCGCTGTCTCGTTGAACGAGCCTGCAGTGGGAAAACTCACCATAAACAATGACTGCGAATATTCCCGCAGAGAATTATTTTCCAGCTGCTGCCGCCGCCCCGCTGCTGACATCAAGGCTGCCCAAAATAATAAATAACTAATCGTATTGATACGGCTTCTCCTCTCCGGTCGCTATCGATTCAATCGGGCAACCATCGATCAGTCAGTACCGATCACCGGAAATTTTCACGCTCCAAGTTCCGGAATCTTCCCGAGCGATCGACGATAGAGAGCCTCTTCGTCGGAGAAGAAGAAACACCGACTCGAATTCTGTGGATCGGATCGATTCTCTGCCGCGGGGACGAATTTGTCATCCTCCGTGCCACCATGCCGACATCCAAGCCCGAGTCTCGGCTCATTATCCGATCGCATAGCGGCCTTCAGCGCATGATCCCGGCAGGGTCTTCATGAAGAACAAGTCTTCTCCAAGTTCTTAGGAAAGTTCATGAATGTTCCCCCGGTCGTGCCGACGTCAACGGTTCATAGTCCCGGAGCGAGCCGGGGGATCTCGAATGAGTCGCTCTTGTCAGTCACGGCATTTGCAAAGATCTCGAAGACCGGATTCCAACACGATACACCGCCTCCTTCGGGATATTATATCACCAGATCATTTTCCGAAGGATCACAGCCGATAGGGATTTTCTTCGAAATCCCGATCACTCAACTCTCAGATCGGGGCCGACGCTCGTTCTTAGGGATCTCATCGTTCCGTTCAATGGAAAATTTGGGCTTCAAGCCCCGAAAGACTGCAATCCGGAGTCGGGAACCGAGTTCGGACGCGCGGGTGACGCAGAACCGATCGAGACGGATCCGCGAAAGCTTACCGCGAAGCCGAGCGCTGGACAGATGTCAACTGACGCGAGCTGTCTCATTCTGATGTCTTCATGTTACCATCATTCTCAGCAAATGGGCTTGAACTGATAATAACAAGTGACGGATGACGGCAACGACGACTCAATGAATAGGCTTGACCTCATCCTACAAGCGTGGATTCTAGTGAATCCCTTCGAATGGGTGTTGGTAATTGTCCCCGTTTCGGAGTTATCCGGAAACGATGCACCGAAATTCGATAAAGCTTATTTGTTGGCTCGCTGTCATGTCTGTTATCCTCCTCCTAAACGAAATGCCCACGGGCGGGGGAAAGCGCGGGATCCCGCTTGCGTCCGAAGCGAGCCCGAGTCGACAGTCGAATAGTATTCGAGATGCTCGATGATAAAAAATCACCCTCATACAGCCGGCGGAGTGGAAGCCGACCGGCGTAACGCTTCACCTAAGAATCGTCTCGCTTCTCCACGCACGGAGTCGGCAAGAGCGTCCACTAGTTGTCCAGGAGGAAAGTCGCGTCACGCCGAAAGTGTTGCCTAACAGTGACCACTAGCACGGCACCGTCCGCATGATGAGGGAAAAAGGACTCACCTCGTAGCTGTTCTGGGAAACAATCGGTCTGCGCTCCTCGGGGTCCGAATCTGTGGAGTAACTCTCTTGCACTTTTCCACAACGTTGAGCCTATCGCTTTGTTCTAATCGATGATTAACATCGTCACCGTCGTCTGGGGTCCGGAAGGAACGTCTTGCGTTCCGTGAAATGAGCGCGGTCTCGGAACCGCCATCGTTTCGCCCGGCACGGCGCGGATCTGCTTTTGGCTTGTTCGTCGTCGTTGTCGTCGTCGTCGACTTTTTGTCACTCTCGCTCCGGTGGTGCAGTAGATGCGACGACGGACACAGAACAGGAGCTGCACACTTCGCGAGTAACTTTCTCCTTTTTACTCCTACCAGTGATGATGGAGGTGATGATGTAGAAACGATGGCAACCTTAGCAGCACTGTCTGAGGACAACGACGGCGGCGGCAGCAGCAGCGACGACTACTAGAAGACGACGACGAGGACTGCGGCACCGATGAGAACGACACTGACACCTTCACGACGACCGGGACCGGCGGCAGCACCAACACCACGACGAACAAAACCGAGAGAAGATGATCAAGAATAAAGAAGGCGACGACGACGATGATGACGATGATGGGGAGAAGAACAACAACAGCAGCAGCAACAACAACGATCACAACAGTAGTTGCCGCCGCTGCTGTTGCAGTGCGGTGAAAGCACCACCACTAGAAGTTGTTGTCGTGGATGACCATCGTCGGATCCTCTTTCTCTGCCTGTAACACCATCGGAAGTGCCTCCTCCTAGTCGTCGATAGTAGTTCTGCTGTTCTATTTGTTTCTGTTATTTTTTTCAAGTTGTTGTGGTCGTTGCCGTCGCCGCCACCGCAACTACACACTGTCACCACGAACGACAGCGAGCCGGAGGTGGCTCTCTGACACAACTCTGGTTCTCCACTCGCCGGATCTGCCAAGCTGCTGCTTTTCTGTGTCCACAAAGATGCCGAGGAGTGAGTGGGTAAGTGAGCGACTGAGTGAGCAGGAAGGCACACAGCAGCCAGAGATGGGCCGGCCGACAGAGATGGGCAATCGGTCGGTCAGAGACGTTCGATCGACCGGGTCGACGTTAGACCAGGCAGGCGGGCGGGCAGGCAAGCAGGCGGGCGGGTGGTAGGCCGGTGGTGGGTCGCTCGCTCGCTCACTCAGACTGTCGGTCGGTCGGTCGGTCGATCCGCCGTCTAGTGAGCTGCCGTGGACATCCGATCGTTCAAGCACCCAGTCAGTCAGTCGGTCGGTCGCTCGTGTCGACGGGAACGTCGACGTCAAGACGATTTCGGAGAAAGAACGAGCCAGACAGACAATCCTCCGCTCGTCGTATGCTTTTAATTGACGCTCGCTTCACTCCTCACACACACTCCAGTACCAGCAACAGCAGCAGCATCGACATCAGCAGCACCACACGACCGACCGCACACTCATACAGACACTACTCGCTCACGCAGTCGGGCAAGCAGTAGTAGCAGCAGCAGGCAGCCAGGCGGGCACTCAGACCCACCGACAGACCAACGTAGACGGCACACATACTGACGCGCAGACGCACACATACAACTCCGACGCACAGACGACGCGCACACACACACGCGCGCGCGGTTCGCGCAGCCACACTTGCACACAGAGAGAAAACGAGGCGGCGCTACAGACAGACACACCACGGCGGCTCGGTGGTGGTGGTACACATACAAACACACTCACAAGCAACACACAACACTCACACCGGAGAGGGAAAGGAAAAACACTCACTTCCCGACTGGAATCCGATTTTCTTGATCGAGAAGCATTAGTGGCGGGAGCTTACGGATGTCAAATTCACTTGGAAGAACCACGCTGGAAGTGAAATCGGACAGAAACAGAATTTCCTGATGGGAGAGTGGAGAAGATGATGCCGCTGATCTTTGATGAAATCTGGAGCGCTGTGGGGCGACCCAGGTTTCGCAGCTTCGACTTTCTGGTTTGACGAAGCTGCTCCACCCTTAACATACCGGACCACGATACGCCACTCCTGATCACGGCTCCGCGAGTTCCTTGATGTACTTCACTTTACGTACTTTCCTCCGTGGCCCCTTATACGGTTTCTAGACATAGACTGGGCTTGCGGCTCATCTTCATCCTGTCACCCCAGCCGAAGAAAGGCGAAACTCGCAAAACGATCGCTGCTGACTGATTGCAAGTGATTTGCTCGACCACATTTTCGTCTCGACCAGACCGGGGGTTTCTCGTGCCCTTCCTCTTAATCGCTCTACTTGGTGGAGCAAGTTCTCTACAGTGCGACATCATCTAACTCGGATCTTCAAGAAGTTTGATAGACGACGACGACGACGCGGAGGGAGACAGCTCCTAGTGATGAGAATCTCTGGATGGAAAATAAAAATACACCCGCAAAAAAAGGGATTAATTTTCCGGCGGGGAACCTGAACATCGGCTGCGTTTCTCGAGAGCGTGTCAGGTGAACTCCTCCCGCAATCACGGGCTCTCTCGAACAACCGAAACGTCAGAGCTGATATCACGGGCATTTGACCGGCGACCGGTCAAGCGAAGTGCATAGATAAATCAGCAAGCTCTTATTCCTCGGATTCACGTATAAATTCAGGGCTCATCATGGAACTGTCTCGACAGATGTCCGGAGACATTTGAACTTTCGCGAAGCAGAACCACTACTATAGAAACGTTTTGTTTCGAGCGATCAGGTCGGCACCGGAGCTCGTATGGGAAGTATTTGCGTACTCCTCAAAAACCTTGCAGAGCTCACCCCTTGAGGGAGATTGATTCCTCCTTTCCACGAGGCATTCCTAAATTCCTCGCGTCCGACTATGTTCCGCGGACTGTTCTCCAGCGTGACTGTTCCCCTCGACTCTTGACTAGAGCCCATAGATATCCAGGTCAATCACTTCACCCTTTCGCCTGATTCCCTCAGCGGACTCTGAATGGATCGCTAAAGGGAATCTCTGCCTGCAGGGAAGCTCCGAGTGTCAACTGGGTCTAGCTGTTTCATACTTCCATGCGTTCTATTTCAGTACCGGAGGACCTCAGGGGTTCCCCTTCCCTGTGTCGCTTCGACATTTATTTGCGATAAGCGATGAAGCTCTCTTGTAAAAGGTGCCTACCCTCAGCGATGAATCTCCTCGTAATCATGGTGACGAGGAGCCTCCGCATCGGGCTTCTGCCTCAATCCGATCAAACTCCGAAAGAAAAGATGGGGACAGAGACTAGTGAGTGGTATCGGATGATTTCTCCACAGGATTCTAGGTTTCTTTTCACATTTGTACATTGGCACAACCTGAGTCTAATTTACAGTGTCCGTCAGTTTACAGTTAATCTTCTTGTTCCTAGAATCACGTCTCGACTCGAACATAATCAGGGTACCCTGTTGAAAGTCTCAACAGTCTTCAAGTCAATCGTCAGTGCGTTGTCGCATGTTGCCGCGGTTCGCTTTCCGTTTGAAGCTCCCAAAAGCTTTCTTGACGTCAGAGTCCTTGACGTCAACGGAGCTCTCACCCTCATCAAGGGTGACTTCTTTCACACCGAATCTGCTCTTCTTCACCTTGACCGGAGGAGGCAGAGGAATATCTTCTACATCGGGCTTCAGGTCGACTCCTTCCGCTTCTGTTTTCTGGAAGATTCAAAGTGTTCTGAGTTCGATGCTCGAGGAACTTTGATTCCTTCGATGAGAGCGGTACATCGAAGAGAGAAGCTTCAAGAAATCGAGACAGAAGGAAATATGTTCTCCGATGGGCGGAGCACAAACACCTCTTATGACCTTGCCCGAGACTAAGCAGAGTTCCGTACGACCGAGGGTGTTCTCCTTCGCGATTTATGGAGTTCAGCCCAAACGAAAAAGCTCGACGTAATTTCTCACCTCTTCCTTGAGCGGGACTTCTCTGACGGAAACGGTGACCCAACCACCGGCGACACCTTTAGTTTCATCCGGTGTTTTTATATTCGCGTATGGATTCACTTCTGCATACGAGCTCTCAGAGGATTCGGGCTGATTCAGCTGGGCTAGAGCTCGTTCTTCGTCTTGACGCTTCATGATCCGGCCGTACTCGCGCTGGTCTTGAAGCCCTGCAACGACGTGACCATGTCCTACGTTAGCGCCTCCTCGAGCCAGGAGTAAATACAGGTATACTCGTATTCGACAGTCTGGGATCCAGGGATATTCTGTCGACAGATTACCAATCGCCGATCCGTCCTTCGCGATCGCTTTGAGGGCTGCCCGTTCGATCGCAGCCATCTGCTCGTCGTAGGCAGTTCGCTCGGCGTGCATCTTCGAGCCTTTCTTGGCTGTGTCTGCCAATCGCTTCGCAACATTCTCCTTGTGCCTTTTTCCCTGCAATCAAGCAATGTTCGGATCAGCAATCCTACCCCCGAGTCGTCCGGAGCTTAGGTCCCATCCGGAGCGAACCTGAGCCCTGGGAGCTTGAACTCCTCGTAAGGAATAGTTCTCACAGCCAGGAGTATCCCATGTGGACTACAGCCCCAGTTCGATAACGAAATTCTGCTATTCGCATGCATGATTCACCCGGATCAAACACGCTAAGACTGAATGTCTCCAACGCACCTGTTCATGAACCTGCACAACGGTCTTGTCATCGCTGATATAGCACTTGCAAAAATCACAGTATCGTTTGGGGGTCGCGACCCAGTACTCAGACATGATGAGTTCCGCAATGAGTCCTGAAATGAATCTCCTGAGGATAAGACGGTGAAGAAAATCTTGGTGACCAACAGCGCTTCGGAGTGAAGGACGATTATAATTCTAGGCGAAAAAAGAAAGAAGAACTATTATGAGCTAAAGAACTGACGAGAACCGACAGATTTCCGAGCGCTCGTTGATGGCCGCGCTCTGAGGACAGGCGAATATTCAACTCACCGCCACAATCGTAGCAACAGGAGGTCTCAGCTGGCGGGAACTTCCCGAGAACGGTCCACTAGCCAAGCAGGATGTTTCGGGTGTTCAAGCGCTCGATAAATTCGATCCTCGAAATTTCGAACGTTTGGCTCAGTCCTAGGCTGCTGTCCAGCTCGATCGGTTCGGCTGTCGTCTGCTACAAAGGACTTGGCATTTGACATCATCAAGATCAGGATGATCGGGCTCCTCGATCATCTCCGGGCGGCTCTCGGCCCCGACATTACCCGCGAGTTGTTGGGTCGACTTGAGATCTTGATGCATACAGAATACAGAGGAGCCAGCTCAATCTCGACAATGGCCATACTAGCTCGGCCCGTCTTGCCTGTCTGTCTGATCAGGAGCAGAAGGCTCAGAGTGATCTAGCACTCATGTTGAGGAATCACCTGCAAGCACAATTCAATCAGAAGCTTCTTCTCGGATCTCAACTTGCGAGGGGCGAAATCGATTCAACCCGGCATGGAGAAGTTGCGAGTCGTCGCGTGCCTCTCGTGGAGGAGCCCGGTTGTGGCGAGATCACTCCATCATTTGACAAACAGTAAATAACAACATTGCGACTCTTTTTGACGGCTCTCCCTCTCACTCCTCTCGCCTGTGTTCGATCTATGTCGGGTTCAGAACCCTGTTGCTGGCCTTTCCTGACGACTTGAGAGACTTCCGTGGAACTTCTGAAGATACCATGCTTCGGTGAATAATATGTCATCAATACGACGAACTTTGAAAGCGAAGAGCGCGAAACGCAGAGAACTTCTCGCACAGCAGTTGGGAGCCGGCTGCGCCGAAAATCTCGGTTTGCTCTTGGGCAACGAGCAGGATTCGACACCTAAAGCGAGCGAGGTGAGTTCAATGTCGTTCTAGTCGACGGTTTCCAGAAAAGTGGTCTCATATCTCCGTACTCCGAGAGTCTTTTGTCACGAAGGAGTTCACCAATTCGGAGTTTCTTTGGTGTCCTACATCAATCCTCCTCTTCGGGATCCTCCCGGTCAGAAAGACGTGGCAATCCATCCTTGTGGAATCCTGTTCTACACAAGGTCACATTTTTTCCAGTTCAACCGACCTCCGAACCGTAAGAGTACTGGTACGATCACAGGGAACAAGGATCAACAGAATGAGGAAGCCCCGAGCACCTCGCAGGCCGGTGAGTGGCAACAGAGACTCCCCTTGAAGTTTGATGGATTCGTGTTTTTTGCCGCATCCCAGCTCCGTATGGTGTCCTGAACCTCCGTATTGCTCCATAGGAGACGAGGTCATGGCGTATCGAGATTCGTCGACCTTCCTGAAAGGGACCCAGTCCGCGAACCCTCACAACGACTATTGCCAGCATTTCGTGGACACAGGACAACGACCCCAGAACTTCATACGCGATGTTGGCATCCAAGACAGATTCGAGGAGTATCCTAAACTAAAGGTCAGTTGCTGACTTGGATGAGAGTCCTGATCGCCTTCTACACTGTATGTAGAGCCGGTCTTCGAAGCTCTTCGTAGTGGGTGCCCAAGCAGGCTTCTTGCATCTTATAGGAACTCATCAGGCTGAAGGACGAGCTGATCCGAGAAACTGCCAAGCCTCCGATGTACTTGAAGTGCGACTTGATGCAGTATAATCTTCGGGACTTGAACTCGAAGTTCGACGTTGTTCTAATCGAGCCTCCTCTGGAGGAATACCAACGATCCTGTGGGGTGACAAGCTCAAGGTTCTGGGCTTGGGAAGAAATCATGAAACTCGAAATCGAAGAGATAGCGGCGCCAAGATCCTTCGTTTTCCTATGGTGAGTTTTTGCTCTCCATTTACGATCATGATCCGGAGCCAGACACCGCGAGAATCGCATCCGGCAGAAATGCTCTAACTGCTCAGCTGTTGATATTCTCTGAATTCGTGTGTTGGTTTCAGGTGTGGCTCATCCGATGGTTTGGATCTCGGACGCCAATGTCTCCGCAAATGGGGTTTCCGCAGGTGTGAAGACATCTGCTGGATCAAGACAAACATAGATGACCCGTCCAAGGTTGGTCTTCAAATAACGCGGTAAATCACCCTCCTTCAACCTATACGTGCCGAGAAGAGTTGTGATAGTCTCGTCTGACCTTGTGGATTTTCGCGACTCAGGTGAAAAATGTCGAGCCCCGTGCAGTGTTCCAACGGACGAAGGAGCACTGTCTGATGGGCATCAAGGGCACCGTCAGACGATCCACCGATGGCGATTTCATTCATGCGAACGTTGATATTGATTTGATAATATCCGAAGAGCCCCAATTCGGCAAGATGGAGAAACCGGAGGAAATATTCCACATCATAGAACATTTCTGTCTCGGACGTCGACGGCTCCATCTCTTCGGAAAGGATAAGGCCATCAGACCGGGTGAGCTGCTCGTTCGCCATGCCGAGACATACCTTCATGCCGTTCCCGGTTCGAGAGCTTCGGTTCGAAACGAAACAGAGAAGTCTATCGCCGCTCACTGATTTTTTTCATTTGATTCATAGGGTGGCTGACAGTAGGGCCGGAACTGATGAACTCGAACTTCAGCAGCGAAGCTTACAATTCGTACTTCAATAAATCACCGAATGAATACCTCACTGGCTGCACTGAGCGCATCGAAGCTCTCCGTCCGAAATCGCCGCCTCCGAAAGCCAATCTCGGCGGTGCAAGCCGGGGCCGCGGTCGCGGAGCTGGAAGGGGCCGGATCGGCACTGGCAGACCATCAACCTGAGTAGAATCGTTCTCGCGATTCGGTCGTGGTATTCAAACTTCAGGACTTGAATGTGATTTCTAAGGTTTCGACACTGCCCGCTGATGACATAGTAGCTTGTACACACTGTATAAAAAGGAAATTGACCTGTGATTACATATGACGAAAAAGGCGTACCCGGAACATTCGAGTCCGCTATCATACGTATATCCTACCTACCGAGGGGAGTCCACTTGTGTGCTGCGACGGAATATGAACGAGACAATAAAAATGTTTTGGAATTGTTCCTCTACATTCGCGAATCGATCTCCCCGAGTTGTCAAACGAAGGAGACCATGCGGGAGCTCCTCTGGGCAAAAAGATAGCATTCCGAGATACATACATCGGTTTATGAATGTATATATGTGGAGAATCTCATGTCGTGCTCAGGTTCCCGCGACATGAGCTTCTCAAGCCACATACAATATGAATTACAGCCCGAATTCCCATAAGCAAGACTGCTGCTATCGACCGCAAGAATTGCACACATTGTGTTCACCCCGGCCTACAGACGGATCCCTTTGGGCGAACTCCACGACTCGGAGACACGACTGCTACGAGCTTCCCTGCTTCTTTTCAAACAGTTGAGGCTCTCGAGACGTTCACGACATCGGGTCGGAAATTTTCCACGTGTGCCCCGCGGGTCTACCCACCGGATGCCTTCGAAGGGCCTCCCATCCTATCGGAGGCCGATCTCATGCCGCGCGAAGCGTCGACTAGCGCCAGAGCTAGTCCCGATCATGAGAGAACTAATGGGGGCTGAATATGAGCTTCGATACACCGGTAGGGACTCATGCTCATACACGTTCTCGACAACGACAATTTCCCGGCAATTTCAGTTCGAGCCTCTTGGATGATTAGAGCCGTCTCGGATCGGGGAGCAGGGTTTCTCCTCTTGTCGTGAGCTCGATTCTCCTCAGATCGTTTCGTGGAGTTCATAGGATCGATGTAGCTGTTCCGTACTATTACGAATCGGGGCTGGGACCGCGCGGTGAAGACGGAAATATTCGAGCGATAATCCTGTTATTTAATGCTTAATAAAGTATCAATGAACCGACGAGTCACGCCGCTGTGAGCCACGCGCGTCATCCGAACGCAATCACACGGAATGCGAACCGAGAGGACCGTGGCTGATAAAAACAGATGCTTTAATCCTTGAACACGTCCAGATGCTTCCTTTATCAGGCGAAGCTCGACGCGAGGGATTTCAGGGAACTTCATACCGAGGCAGATTTCTCAACTTCCGAATACCGCTTTCAAATCTGACAGAAAGATTCATGGAACGGAAGCGCCCGTCGAAAAACAGTGGAGGTGCGGCTAAGCCACGCGATCGGTCATTTCAGCGGAAAGCTTCTGTACTCGTGGCCTTCGACACGTGTTCTATCGAGAGAACTAAATTGCTCGCGCTGTGTTGGACGGAGATCACTCAGTTAGCCACCAGGTGGCCCTGAATCAAGAGAGGGCGCAAGCACCGGCTCCGTTGTGTGGAATTCGGGGTTTTGGTGCGATGACGGTATCGGTCCGAGCACAGGCCCGCGTAAGTTTCGCCGGATCTCACTGCGGTAAGATTCCTCGTCCTCCTGTCGTAATCGATCATCTGATATCGAAGTGGGACTGCTATGACTCTCATGTCGGTCTCATCGTCCCCATAAGATTTTTCGATGCTCTTATTCGTCATCATTAGCGGCAGCGATTCGGGCGGAAGTCGGTCAGAATCGCAAATCATTGACTGCGGTCACCTGACGTAATCCTTGAAAAACTTGTGAAGCCTCAATTCGTTTGACTAACGCCGTCCTGCGTAAATCGCGCTGCGGAAAAACATCGGGCGGATCGGACACGAGGACCAAGTAAATCCTGGAAATCTATTCCATCGACCCTTAGGCTCGATTCTGTCGTGGATCTGAAGCATCGAGGGCGGGAAAATGCTCTGGAAAATATTGCGGAATGATTCGATAACCAGATTGGAGGACAGTCGGTTTCAGTGATCGCTTCTAGGGAGGATAGGCTGTGGGGGAGGAAGACCCTCGACAGCATCAAAGCTTGTTTCTCGTGGTCGATTTGACTGTTGCCCGATTCCTCGGGAGTTGCCTTGGGAAGAGACACAAACGATCGAGAAGTCTAGCCCCAGACTGACGAGAGGCGATGCGGAGCAACATTTGATTTGGACACAAGCGTATTGATTAGATTGAAGAAACAATTTTCCAGGGCGTTCCCTGAAGGCACCGAAATGCGAGTGATTGACCAAAGTGTTATGTTCGACAGTTTTCCGTCACGCTTTTATTGTTTGGGCCCGCGCGCGGAAGCCCGTCGAGGAAACGTTACTCGGCGCCCGTCGCTCCGACCGATGTTGCGACACAAGCCGTTAAATCCATATTTCCCGTCGCTTGCTTATATTTGTGGGAACTTCTCCATCGGAGCCGGACTCGGATTCTTCGGAGCTCGAAGTGCGCTTGAATTTCTTGAAATTCCCACCTGTTTCAGCAGGTGGGAATCAGTGTCCGACAGCAAGTTGCTGAGCTGAAGCAAAACTCCTCCAGGGGATGGGCGCCTTCGAACCCCTCGAGTTGATCACCAGACGGGAGGATAGGACGGAGTCTCGAGCCCCCTTTATTGCATAGCCCAGAATGAGATCCATGTTTCTGTTCTCAAAGTCGAAGATCCCGTCACGATAGATCTATAGGACCACGGAACGACGCCGGAACCGCAATCGGATCTTCGTACTCATACTCTCCTGCGATAGTACTGTATTTCATAGGCTTGTAGGCATCCAGAGGCGACCTGGTCAAAGAAAGATTGAAGACTTGTCAAATCATCGAGAGGAACGTCATATTAGGCAAGAGCTCCCTCTCCCCCCCTTCCCCCCTACACTGGAGAGACAAGGGGCGGCGCAATTAAAGCTAAGCTCTGGTCAGCTCGGGAGCAATTCGAAGCGCGGACGCCGCTCAAACTGTACACTGGGTGACGCGCAGCACACTCCTCAGCTGAGCCTGGTCAGGCCTCAGCCTGACTGCTCACGATCTTCTTCCTTCTCCATTTTTCCGGCGTTCCGAGGCAGCCAACATCGCCGCCTAACTACTCACTCTATTCTCTGTCTGATTCTACTCCTTTGGAGAGCGTTGGCATTGATTTGCCCTACAGTATATTCGAAGTTTTCGTGGAACATCGCGGAAGGTTTGGATCCCCATGACCCAAGATTAGACTCCGGTCTAGGAATGAGCAAGTTGGCGCAGAGTAGGATCGAGAAACAGACCTGTAAGTGTATCTGTAAACGAGGCATATCGGAACTATGGCACATGCCCATAGAAACAGGCAGCGGAAAAGCCTGAGCGCTCGATGCGACCAGAGTGAGTTTGCGAAACATCGATATGTGTTCGGTTTTCGGCCGCCCATTCCCGGTAGTCTTCGTAAGAGGTGGCTAGACTGAAGACGAGCCTATAATTGGATACCACTACCCAGAATCCAGCGCGAGCTACGGAATCGTGATGAGGCTCAGGACTCAGGAGATGATCTCAGACTTCGTTGTCCCGAATCTTCCAGGACGGATCCTCCGAAAGTGCCAGACCTCATTCGTCATTCCAGAGTGAGTCCAGAGCATCTACCCATGAGAGCATGTGAAGGTGTCATGGCAACCTAGCCAAACTTACCTCTGAATCTTCCGTCCACTGTCTCAGAGACGAGGTACCGGATGGCAGCAGCTCTAGCTGATGGGCAATCCCGTCCTGAGTAGATAGCTCCCAATTCGTTTTGCCAACACGGAGCTTGGAAGAGGAAGCAGAACTTGGAGTTTTCGTTCGAAAAGCGGCAGGCGAGTTGACCTGGGACGTCATTGTCAATTATACAGGGATCGAGCAGTTTGATTTTCAAGCAGGAACGATTCTCAGCTGAGGGCGGCGAGTGTTTCAATACGTCTTAAGGGCATTGCTGCACTCGGGATCTGCGATCAGTCGACGGAATACCCCAAGGTCTTCGCATATTTACCTTGATGAGTCAACGATTTCTCGTATGCTTATCAGAAGGATGACCAGAGCTCTCTGTTAGAGTCCATAACATCCATAGAGTCCATGACAAGCTACCCGACAGAAGACGCGAATAGGCGAAGGTTCCCGGTGTTTGCAAGAACTCCTGTCCGGTCTGGGCATCACGCTCTTGTCCGAATCGCGCATACTTCTTCGTGGGTCTTCCTGTGTCCGGAATCGATTCGGAGGAGCTGCGATCGGCGGAAAACCGACGAGCGCTCGAGGATTCCCTTGGAATTGAGCTCTCTCATAGTTCCGATCAAAATTCGCTTCACCTGATTTCACTCATCGATTCTTCAGAATTATTTCCCTTTTTCCCGCTGGGAAATTCGGGGAAACATGCCGCCTGGCATTCGTCCCATGCTTGAGGAATGTCGGTGGGCCCATTCGCGTCCGAGCCCAGGAGCTTCTGCCCGCCTTGCTTCGGTTCCCGGAGCTCCGCGAGGAGCGAATATTCGATCTTCTGCAGAGAAGACAGTGAGAGCTTCATCCCGCGATTGATGCCCGCGAGCCAAAAGTGTTGTCTGGGCGTTGGGGCGGGTCTGCGATATCCAACCGAATCCAACATCGCTAGAAACGATTAGCTTAGTCGTGAGTCGCGAGTACGTGCGTTTGCGGGACTCTACTGAGACGGCTCAAACATCACCAACAAACTCGAGCCGATCCCCCTGATACACGACCCGGTTGATCGACCGGCGAACGTACCCCCGTCTCCAATCTTTGAGCCTCAAGCCCAGCCCTTCTATGTCTCCTCGGACGTTTTTCGGGAACGGCGGCCCCTGTCTCGATGAACCTGGAGATCAGCGATGATCTCAACCAATAATTGTTCATCTCTCCATCTTCCGCCGCCAATTGGTCTGTCTGATGATTTTATTTCGTCTCTGAAAAAGGTCCTGATTGAATTTTGCCTTATCCAATTCGGGACTACGGCGGGGCTCACAAATAGCGAAAGTCATCATCTTCTCAATAAAATCGTCATCGCCGTTATCCCCATCATCACGATCACAATCGAAAGCCGAGATGGGAGTGACCACAAACCAATGATGGTCAGTGGCACTGACATCACAAACAAGTGGTTCAGCTCCGCTCGTCTTCGTATTTGTGTTTTACGGCTCCTTCGAAAAATGAAAGTAAAATACCGATCACGATATGATGATGATTACGACAATGATTACTTCGGTATTTTTGCCCGAATTACGTGCGATAGCGCGACCAACGGACCAGCCGGCCGGTCGGTCGGTCGGCCGGCCGTCTCCTCAAGCGGCTCAAGCGGCTCACATGGTGGAGTGGCGGTGGCGGCGACCACCAACACGACGACGACGGCACCCGCGAGCTCTAGCTCTAACAACAAGACGCTACTTCATTCGACGGACGCACCCGCTTTAGATTACAAAGCCAATGAATGGCACGAAGCGAAACTTTTTCTCTGCCGGACCATTGCGTAAGCGTATAACAGACGTCGCGGCCGGCTGACTCGTCGGGATGGGCAATGCTTTCATCGACGTCAACTATTCGATCGTTTACGTGCCTATTCGTCTGTCCGTAGATCCGCTGTTCCGTCGGTGCGTCGTGTGTTTGATCGACCATTTCTCTTTTATTTTCGGTGGTGTCCTGGCCCACAGAGCGGATTCAACGGAAAGTAAAAAAACGACGAGTAACGTTCCGCTGACCATAAATGGAAGTGCAAATGTTTAATAAAACGGAATTCGCGCACTTGAAACTTTGTTCTTCGCCAAGGAACGATCGGGGCGTTGGTCAGGAAAATCGCCGACTAAGATAAGGATCTGTAATGTTGGAAAGATAGTGTACGACCCTGCTTCTGATGCTCCACTGCAAATATGTCTCGAGGCATAGTCAGATCCGAATTGAGCCGGGAGACAGAAGAACGCCGAAAAAAGATGAGTCGCGGCATCGCGGTATGCAAGAGTAACGGTATGCAAGAGGAGCCGCTAGGACTATGGATTGGGACGGCGGCCGTTCCAGAGCTGACATAAGAACGATATCTTGAACACCGTGAAAAGCGTTCTACTCGTTTTCCATTGACTTTCCCTCATCCCTCCCAGACAGTGAACGATGAGTCGTGGAAGCGTTTTCCTCTCTCATTAGCGTCAAGTCCCGGCTTTGCACACGCAGTCACTTGCTAATAGCCATTTTTTCGAAGAGTTGATGCAGGGTGTTCTAAATTGCCGAAAACATCACATTTAAAGACGTCTTCCTCCGCTTCCATGGACAGCGCCGAAATGAGCTGACACGTTCAGGGCTGGAGATTTCCCGGCGAATTTCCGCCGCATTCGTAGTATTTCGCGGACCTGATTGATTCTCTCTGAAGATCGATCCAAAACACGACGAGAGCCCCCGCCCGAGGGAATTTTCGTCTGCGGAGGATCTTGGTGTTCAGACAGAGACGAATGGTCTTCTATAGCATACACCTCATTTAGAATAGGAGAACCCCGTTTTCTTGTGCTATTTTCCTCAATGGCGAGGTGTCCCTAGGGGGACACCGGGGTGAGTCCCCGCTGGATTTCCAATGTTGCTGCGGTATCGATTCCCGCGTCCCCGAAATATGATTCATGCCCTCACGGCCAATGGCGGATTGCGGCTCTGTGCTCTTCACCTTCGGTTTCGGAAGAATCGTGGCTTTCATTACTTCCGGCGGTTTCAGCTATCTATTGTTTTCGCCCCGCTAATCGCGATCGAAATGGGCGTCGCCTGTCTCCTGTTATTGTGCTCGGATTCTTGACACGAAGCTAAGAGAAATTCCGCTTCATCCGACCACGGGACCCCCCTCCGGCGCAGCAGAAGAAGATTCAAGTCCGTCTTCCGGAGAATACGGATCATCTTCGGAGGTGTTCGTCCGGAGTTTGGACGATTCATTCCATCATAATAGCCTGATGGAAAAGAAGCCGTTCGAGCCGACGCTCATCCAACACCAGTCCTGGAGACGTTACCACCGGACGCGGCGCCACCGCACAACTTGGCGAGCAAATATTTTAGAATCACTCCGTTGTTGCGCTTCCACAATTGGACCACGAAACAGACAATTTTCCCCCGAGGATTAAAGTGTCCGCTGGGAGGTGTGCGCAGCAGCGTCTCATCTCGTTTGTCGGAATCCATCCTTCTTCTACAGGTCCGTGTCGCGTCGTGGAGACGACTGGGAGAATAGAGAATAATCTCGTTGACGGAAATCGCGCATCTCCAGAAGGAAGAAGAGAGGAGGGTGGCTGTCGAGGATTATTATCCCGTCATTAGTCCGTTCTGGGAAGGGATGCTGGAAAATCTTTCATCTCACTCAGTGTTCCCTTAAGGAGGGGGATGCGATTCCGTTCTTACGAGGGGGATCGGAGCGGAAGATATCGATGTCGGCCAAACTACGACGACTTTTCGCGTTTGAACATTTCTTTATTCAATGAATACGGGCGCGCCCGAGATCCCTCGCGGCTCTTGGGTAGCTCACGAAAGCTCCGAGAGCAGGGACGGCCCCAGTCAAGAACTTCAACACTTCGATGACAAGTATGGATCATTTCCAAACTCCCTGAGTAGAAGCCGTTATCTGACATCCAACACACGTGTGAGGCGCCCAGTTCTAATACTCATTAGCCCCAGTGGGTATCTTCCGCTCCCCCCCGACGCTAGACCGATGATAAAAAGGATAATTGGTGTTGATAGGTACCGTCTTAATTATGCGTAGTTTCTGTGGCTAAAGCAGCGGAAGTTTCTTATGGGTAACAAACGACCACGAAGAGTCCAGCGCATCAAAGAATTTTCTCCTGCCTGGGGCTAAGGGGCCTCCTTCGGTCACCTCGGGTCCTGCGTGATAGGCCAATACGGAGACCTCATATCGCATCGGATCTGGTTGATGGAAAAAGCACCCGACGAATTTCGTTGGACCTTCTCCATTGGATGTTGTCGGAGGAACAGAGGTGAACTAGTCAGTGCCTGTATCGTAGATCGACGAATAATCTGCTCCCTGTGGCTTCCTGCTGAGACTCAACAAAACCTCCGATCTCTTAAGACTCGCCTCAGAGAGAACCTCTCGCCTTTCGCTGAGAGATATCGCAAAAGGCTTCGGCTAACCGCGGAATGCCACGAGCTGCCGGGATGACGCAGTGCCTCCGGGTATTTGCGTCACTCCTGATCATTTTCGATTATGAATGCGGGGGAGTGGAATGTTGATGCAGAGTTCCAGCCCAAAATACAATTTCTGGCCGGGAATGGAACACCGCTGACCTTTCTCTGGCGTTACCAGCATCGAACCCTTGAAGCTCACAATGATGGTGACGGTTCTCGCCATGCTTCGCTCTGATGGTCGTTCGCGTCGAATACGCAATCGATCTATTGATTACCCTCCGGTGCCTTCCGGGGCGGACAAATTTGATCCATGAGTCTGGCAGATGAATCGCCGCTCCGCGATGAAAAAACCGCATCCAGATCGTCATTGCCTCCCCGCATCAATGATTTGTTTTTATTAATGTCGGCGGGAAGACTCCGAGAAAAACTGGGCAAGTCGACGGAAAACAATGAAACCGCCAACAAGTCTCTCGATTCGATGGTTCCGTCGCGTTTCATCAGTGTTGCGGTGGCTGGTCACGGCAGCTGTCAAGAAGCGATTCAACACCAGAGGAGAATTCAAAACATGAATCGTTTTTGGGGTGTTCTGTATCGAGAATTCGGCGTCGGACCACACCCGATATTTCCTTGTGCTTAAATTCCGAAATATCGTGAGAGATGCGTATTTGTCACGTATCGACTGAAACCCGAGAAAGCCGCCGCATTCCGAAATTTCGATGGTCATGCCGCGAGTCAACTGGTTAGTGTACGGCGCCGGCGGTCACCGCTAAGCAGTCCCGTGTAGGAAACGAGATTAAAGTCGGCATCGTCTCCCGATAGGCAAAATCGATTTTTTCTCGTGTCACTGCGAATTCGACTTGGGGAACAAGCGATGCAGCGGCGGCGTTGGACGATGCATCGAGAATGCCGCATCAAAATAAGGGAAGGATTGGTCATCGCCCGCGTGCCTCACACGACTTGATGCGTTTCTCCCATCTTTTTTCTCGCTCGGTAACACTGTTCGCCTACGGTCTAATATTGAACACGATTATCTCAACGGGAAGACTCGGGGATACATCGGATGCGTCGAATTCTTCTAAATATTCGGTGTCCGTCTTTTTGCCAATTCGACGGGGATCGCTGAAGGAGCTAGTAAAATGGGGAGAAACAGTGGCACGCTTCATTTAACACGCGAGCCAGCGACGCGCCCGTGCCATTCTACAAAAAATCTCGTTCACAGTGAGACACTCCGTTCGATACATCGGCCCACGACCGTATCGAGTGATTTCACTCAATCGCGTAGCTTCGAGGAATGACAGACGGCGCATTATCAAAACTCAAAAGGAGGAAGAGAAACGGAACTTCTCTTTTGGTCCGATATAGAACGCCGCGTCGTTAATCAAGAGTAAAAAACCACATTTCACAACGTAGGATACAACACCATCGAACGTGTCTGACTCCTCCATGCCAGGGGGTTAAGAAGAAAAGGGTGAAAATCATGCAGGAGAGCTCCACCAGAATGGATTGCTGCCTCGAAACGGCGGGGAAATCAAAAAAATCATGATGATAGGGGAGACGCTCCCTGAGACACGGGAAGCCCCGGCGTCGAAATTGGTGGAACAATCGCTAAAAATTCGTATGCCTCGGATACACGGAGGGAAGCGTTTTCGTGATCCGAAAATTACGAGCCTAGACTTCGGAGCATTACACAATATCAGAGCATGATTAATCGGGGTCCGAGATCTGAATGGAGCGTCAGCGATCCTGAGAACGACGAACACGCCGATGAAAAGATGTCGCTGAGCGAGTCTCGTTCGAGAGCAATCGGCGGAGGGGGACGCACTCTACACGTTTCTCCACGATCAAATGAGGGACGGGGTGATATCCAGCGATGTCACGCGCGGATAGTCATCTTGCTGAAAACATATTCAATCGAATCTTACGAATGAATGCCCGAAGATGAGCTTTTCCTCCGACGGATCGCGACCCGTTTTCTAGGAACTGTAACCCTGGGGGGATCGAGATTGCTTCTAGATGCTAGGAGCGATCTCGAGGATCGCATGAGTCGTCAACATCCCGTCGGAATCAGGATCCACTGCCGGTGGTCCCGGTTCAACTTGGGAATGCTCGTCTGCGGGGCTGAATTCTGCGGTCATGGGGCATCGAGGACAGCTTGGACTCCTCATCATGCCGGTTGAGTATCCGGAAAGTTTCCAGTCCGAAATAAGCCCGCGACGCCCCCCCCCCCCTCCCCTTCCCCGCAAAGGGAAATGAAGCCGAGGACAGAAGGGATGCACCCAAACGTCGCGCCTGACATGGGGGTCTGCACAGAAGCTCGCATCGACGAGGATCCCGAGTCTCTGACTCTCCTGACGCCATCCAATAGCTTGGGGTAAACGAATTTCAAGCTGAACGACATTCCGAGAGAGGAGTCAGGTGACGCGGTGAGAAGGCAAGTCTCCCGTTTGTCCGAAGCCCGGAGGGAGCAACGCTGAAGAAATTCCTGCGATATCACTAAAGGACTTTTGCATCGTCGGCAAGAGTCACGACAATTCTATTATCGTGCTACTCAAATCAATGTCGAATAATTCCGATGCAATTAGATGATCGTCTCAAGAATGCTGGTTCCTTAAGTAGAACGTCCGAAGAGCGATAACTAGGAGAGGAAATCGACTTCCACGCTTCTTAAATGAGACCTGTCCGCTTAGCGCCGTGATCTTCCTCGCAAGTACAGAAATGATGTATTCGCTGATGACGATCCCCTGAATGTTTGATGTCACCGTCAAATCTGGGTTGCCTGACGGCATTATACACTAGTTGTCCACGCAGTTTGGACAACTTCGACTACTGGGACACCTTGGGCTATACATAGTAATCAGAATGAGCAAAATAAATTCAAACGCGCAGTGATGAGCCCCAGCTACCGCTGTTCGGGTGATTCACCCCATGCCGTGAACTTCTGTTGAGTTTCTCTCTGCTCATTCTCTTCTCCGAAAAGTGAGTCTGATTTCATTCCAAATGAAATGGAATCTTGAGTAGGTACCGGGGTAAATAAACCCCCATTCCCATCGGATCGATCTCATTGTTCCCTCTCACTAGAACTCTTTCGTGTCTTGCCGATTTTCCGTTCGCGCAGTCGTTTCCACGCTGGAAATGTTTATCCGCCCCTCCTCTCCTGCGTTGCCTCTTCATAAAACTGGGTCCGATCGCTGTCGTGGCGCTCACTTCAAAGATGCATCTTCGATGGTCGTATCTGTCGGTGTTAGTGTTGATTGTTCTCTCGTGTCCAAAGTCGTCGGCGCAGCAGGATGTGCCGAAGAGTATGTCTCAGAGGATACAACGGTGGATGATCGGCCGGATGGGGCTCGGAGGACTGCCGATGGCCTCGCCTCTCGGATTAAACCCTCTAAGCATAACCGGCATGTCCGGTCTCGGTGGATTTTTCGGAATGTCTCCAATGACCACTGGTCTATTGACTCTGATGGGTTACGGCAGGCCCCCTGCCGAGGCACAGGACCACCCCGTTTACGTTCCGGCACCCGCAAGGTACTCGAGTGCGGGACCTAGACCGGCACCTTCGGACCAAGCGCCGGTACGCTCCCCACCTCCCCGGCCGCCCCCACATCCATCGCACTATTCGTCCGCCCACCACTACCCACCACCGCCTCCTCCATCGCATTATGCACATCCTCCGTCTCCGTACAGCTCTCATCCTGGCTACTACCGCCATTCCCGTCCCGTGCACTACCCTGTCGTCATGCATCATGGCCCATATCTGCCAGGCGGCTCTGCGCCTCCAAGATATGTTTATCGAGGACCTACGCCGAACGGGGGCTTCTATAAGGGAGGTCGTAGTGGTGGTCGCACGATGGCCTACGGTCAGCACTCCTTCGTTCACGGGATCCCGATCGCCATTCCTCGAGGAATAATCAAGTCCCCGATTGGGGGTCCGGTCGCCATAAAGACCGTCGACGGCATGATGTTGGGACCGTTCTCGCGGCCAGTTCATCTACACGGCATGCCGACCGTGGGCCAGTTACCCGTCACCGCCGGAGATATTAGTTCCGGAGGCATGCATGATTTCCTTGCCGACTCCGATCTAAATCTCAAGGATATGATGGGAACTCATGAGCCCGACACGGTGTTCCAATCAATGGACGATGGGCTGGGCTCGGGAATCAACGGCGATTTCTTCTCGGATGCAATGAAAGGTACACTCGATTGTGATTTCCGATTGTGATTGACTCGAATCATGGGCTCCTCGTGAGTAGCTGTGAATAATATCTATGCGATAAGTCATCTCTCCTGGTCGAGATTTGTCGGACACTCTCATCCCGCGCAGTGAGCTCGGCGCAAAGAAATCCTCGATGGGTGAAATGGTCGATTCCTTCAATTCGATTTCAGATTTCGATCTCGGCTCAGACGTGGGTCACATGGTGATTGGAGACGACATCAAGACTCTCGACATGAAAGATAATATCCTGGCAGCGGCTTCAACGTCTATGAAGCATAAGCATCCCTTGCTGAGTAAGTCATGATGAGGTGCCGGATTTCAGTAGAAATGAAAGCTGATGAACAGCCAATCTCTCCTACGAGGTTTTGGGTGCGTATCGAATCCGTATCTCGAACGACGCATCCCGTTGACGTTACGCGTCAGAATCGCGAGTCAGAGGAAAGCTCCATCGGGTTCGATCGTGAATATGATTCATCCCGAAACCGACAGAATTCGCGCTCGCTAATTCGCTTCCTCCGCAGCGGGTGACGCTTTCATCGTCAGCGAGTCCCGGCCCCATGTCTCCACCCTGCAACCCCAGCGGACCCCGCACACGAAGGCGTCGAATTCGGCGGTTGCGAAGTCCTCGTGATCCCGTCAATGGTGAATCGTCGAGAAGGAAGTGTTCGTCTAGTCCTGATAACCTATTGTTAACTTATGTTTTGAGTGCTGTAGCGTTTGCCGTTCCTGTTTGTGGGTCATGGTCAAAGTAACTGACTGAGTGTCGTACAGCTCCTGCGAATATGCATACATCCGTGTTCGTCTTGGTTTTCTGTCGACGAGCTCGAGGTTGAGCATGTGCCAATCGGATCATTCGAGATCGTGAATAAGAGCGTGCATGTGCTGGTGTACATATTGCTCATCGTTTTGTACAGACCAAAGAAGATGTAGCTCAACTCGTTGTAAATAAATTCTTGTTATTATGTGATTCCTCTGGATTCTACATTTCAGCGAGCCCTCTCTCCAACGCGGTTGGATCGAGAATTTAAGACATCGATGTTGAAAGCTGCCGAAAAGCATGTATAGTGAGAACAGCGAGACTCTTCTGGGGGCTCCCCGAAGCAGCATCTTCGGCATCTTCATTGGGAACGGTACTGATAGTAATGATCGATGGCAACGCTCGGTTAAAACGGAAAACGAAGAACCTTGAAAGACCGCTCCCGGCGAGATCCCGGCACGCAAAGGGAGCCACAGATCATCGTGATCGGTGCATGAAAAGGAACTATCATCCACCGATTACTTCACCTTATTTTGACGTGGAAACGTCTTTGTCGCAGGCTTTGCTGACCAATTCGATGTACTTCGTCCTCCAAGCATTGAAATCTTGTCCGCTTTTGGAACCTTACAATTCAGAAACTGCGGAGTTTTGGATTATCCGAACTGCATCATTGGGTTGAAAATTTACGGCAAAGTCTCGAGGTGCAATCTATCGCGAGGCAGATCTATCAATCGATTTGTACACTTAACTTCCCACATACCCCTGGATTCGGCACGAAAGCGTAAAAATAAGCGCGAATTATGGCATAGTCCGTCAGTCTATCGAAGGGAATTCTATAAGGCGAGGTCGGCGAGTCAGAGCCCGACAGAAGGCAGCAGACACATAAGAGCGAGAACCTAAGGGCTTCTGATTATTCGATGAAAACTGCCAAAATCGAGATCGAGTTGGGCTT